>NW_028250994.1:0-18175 GCF_964263255.1 Lissotriton vulgaris
AGAAGATTTACGGTCTAAAAAGGGGTCAATGATCTGGTTACAATCTCCACCTAGTAGGAAAGAATCTTCTTTATATTGAATACATTTCGCTGTAATGGAGGGCCAAAAGGACGAGTCAAAACATGTGGGACCGTAAACATTGAACACAGTAATTGGGATAGCATTAATGAGTAGTTTAGCCAAAATCCAACGCCCCTCATCGTCTTTTTCTTCTAACAATACTTTACACTGGAGGCGTTTATGAATCAAAATAGCCACCCCGTTCTTTTTTTGAGAAGCAGGAGAAAATAAAACAGTTCCAACCCACAATCGTTTTAGTTTTAAGGATTCAATATCTGAGAGATGGGTTTCTTGAATAAGAGCAATATCTGGATTGTAAGAAGATAAGTGTGAGAGTACTCTTTGCCTTTTGATAGGGTGATTAAATCCTTTCACATTCCATGAAACAACTTTGAAGGTGAAAGAGTATTAAATTTATCAAAAGTGAAAAATGCAATAACATACTGTATATTTAGTAATTCAAACTGTAGGTAAATAAGAACCATGTAGATCATCAAAAAGGTAGAAGGAAGGATAGGTAGAAGATGAAAAAGAAAAAGAAAGGGAGAAAGGGAGAGGGATAGGAAAAGGGAGAGAAGAGCAGCAAAGGAAGGAGAAGGAAGAAAAGAGAGAAGGCATAGAAGACAGTACAAATCCAAAAGGATGACTGTATTAAACATACCTGGAGGGGGAAGTACACAAAGGGGAAGGTGGGGAGGTGGTGATGCGTTACAAGACGGACGAACCAGGGTCAGGAGCAGGACCACGCCAAGACCGGACAAAAAGGAATACAGGATGGGATAAAATCGTGAAGGAAGCGTCCGACATATATCCATCTGGGGAAAAAAGAGAAATTATTGACATACATACGGGACATTTGACATAAAGATAGAACTAGAATATAGAGAGGAACAATAAGTAAATGAAGAGGTGCAAGAGAGAGACAATAAAAGAGGAGATAGGGAAAATGAGAATATTTAGGGATAAGAGAAGTGATGCGGAGAGGAACATGGAATCAGAGAGAGATTACTAGAGAACAAGACATGGAGACAACAAAAGCCAAAGTTCAGCCACTGGTCGAAGCAGAGGAGGAGGCATCCATTCCTTCTTCATTTTGCAATAGGAGAAAGTTCCGTAGTTCTCCAGGTTCCTGAAATGACCAAGTCTTGTTCCGATAGGTGACTCTGAGAGTACAAGGGTGAAAAAGGCCATATCTTGCTCCCATAGAACGTAGAGAAGGACGCATAGCCAGAAATTCTTTACGTCTGGAGGCAGTAACATTGGAGACATCTTGAGATAAGTAGACTCGTTGACCTTGCCAAGTCACTTGTTTTTTGTTCCTTGCTGCTGAAAGAATCAAAAGGAGATCTGTGTACTTCAAGAAGAGGATGATTACTCCACGAGGTTTGGAAGAAGAGTCAGTTCTCGCACCCAATCTATGGGCCCTCTGTATACTGATGGATGTAGAAGGAGGCAAGTCCAAGAGTTTCGGTAAGAAGGTGGTAAAGAAAGTCACTGGATTGTCCCCCTCAAGATTTTCCGGCAAATTGTAAATACGGAGGTTGTTTCTCCTATTGCGATTTTCCAAATCTTCTGTATGCTTTTGTAGGGAGAGGACAGTCTTCTCCAACGCCCCAATACGTTGCGTGTTGGATTGAAGTTCAGGAATATGGAGCTCAACAGTAGAAATTCGGGCATCCATGGATTCCCACTTATCTTTCAGAAGCTGCATATCTGTACTCGTCTTCTCAATAAAGGGACGCATTGCTCGTAGTTCCTCCAAAATCTGATCAATAGGCGAGGCAGGGGGGTTATCCTCTGGTGTAGGAGAATTTTGTTTGAGGCGCTTGCCTGGTGTAGCCGGTGAAGAGGGCTTACCAACAGATGAGTGAGCCAAGGATGATTTTTGAGTCGACATTTTGACGGAGGAATTCGACTTAGGTGCACCAGATGGAGAACCCACCAGAGTTTTCACAGAGGGTGTGAAGACAAATTGAGGCTTACGTAGCCTTACCATAGAAATGATTCTTGTGCCAGCAGGTAAACTAGTCTATATCTGTGGAGAATTTCCTGGTTGAGACTAGACATCCAAAAACGTACATCAGACAGGCAAAGCTAAGTTTGATAATTCACTTGCACATGTAGTATACGCTGGCAATGTTGAAGAGAGAGGGCGCTGAACATGGCAGTTAGGGAAAGCGTATCATGAGGCACCTGAGGCGTAATGAAATAAACAGAAAGTCAGTAAAAAACTATGAAGAACAGCACTGGTGCACTGTCAGTGAGTAGAGCTGAGGTGGCAGAGCGTTTGAAGAAAGCTCCGTTGGGTAGTAAATGCAATTTACACAGAGGAATTGCTGCTGATGATGAGGAGAGGAACATACATCTCAGAATGACATTTAGCATGCGCACTAGACTATAGTGGTCGCAAAATAGTCACTTGACTTTGAGGATGTAAGAGAAGTTAGAATCCTGGAGCATCAGAAGGTAGAAGCCAGTGCCAAACAATGAGTTACATATTCGCTTCCGTGAGGATAAGACATTCAGTAAAGAGTTGAGATGACAAGCTGAAAGATGGTCATCATTGGTAGCAAATTGACAATACGTTGGCAGAAGATTATTTTGAAGCAATGAACTGCATTAGAGGAAGTTCACAGGTATTAGAGCTCTGCAGTATGAAGATTCATGAGAAATAACGCTGGTCTGGCGCTCTAACAGAATGCATAAAACAGATGAAAATTACAGCAAGAGCAGTCTGCCAATATTCAGGGATTACATTCACTGGGGACGGTGCAGTAGGAGGGCACAGTAATGTAGCCATAAACAATGGTGATATGACAGTCCTCCATATTCCATGAAATGAACTGCACAGTTGGAAATGAGGCACAGTCAGAATATTATTTTAAAGCAATAATCTGCATTAGAGGAAATTCATAGGCATTAGAGCTCTGCAGTATGAAGAATCATGAGAAAAAAACGCTGGTCTGGAGCTCTCACAGAAGGCATAAGTCAGATGAAAAATTACAGTAACAGCAGTCTGCCAATATTCATGGGTTAATTGCCACTCGTTTACTAGGGATGACGCAGCAAGAATTCACATGCTGGTATTGTTAAACGAGGGAGCAAAGGTATTGCCATAAATAATGCTGTGATGACAGACCTCCAAATTCCCTGATAGAAATTGCACCGATAAAAAAGAGGCACAGGAATATTCAGGTCTTAAAGTAAAAGCAGTCCCCTGCTGAAGTTTGCTTTTCAAGGGAAGAAAAACATAGGCAAACCTCTTTCTGCGCAGTGAAGTGAAGCGCTCGTTCTGTGAGGGAAGATAACACCGTGAAATGGCGCCACAGGAAACTCCAATGTCGAAGGGCTGGCAATAAATAACGCGCTGTCAGAAAATCAATTAGGTGGGCGCGTTAGAGGCAGCTCACATTCCGGAGCTTTTCCGATGCATGCAGGCTCACGGAGACGACGTGGAAACACCAGAAGCCATGAAGAAGAGGTCCGGTGAGGCGGAGGTTCAGCACAACGCGGCCATCTTGCGTGGCGTCGTAGCCACGCCCCCCATGAGTAGTGCTTCTAATGTTTCGTGTAAGGGACCTGGATCGGAATGTTGGTTCCTGTATTTCGTGAGGAGGTGCTGTATCATGTATACACCTGCTAATTTCTGTTCGTCTGGGGAAAGGTTCAGAAACGTCTGTGCTAAGGTGTCATCATTGTATATGTCTGGATTTTCGGCCCATAATATGGCTGACCGGGCTAGTTCTTGTTCATCCATCGAATTGAGTACATGGTACCCCATTCTTTCTCGTAGTCTTTTATCAGTCTCCTGGAACTGATGTTCAGAAGAATTCGGGTTGGTTAAAGCAGAGAGGAAAACTCTCTTGCTTTCTGGACGGATGCCTTTCCTAAGGTAAGTTCCCTTACCTACATACGCTATAGTATCTGGAGTCCTTTCTGGTTCTTCAAGTTCTTCTTCCTCCTCGGAGGAAGCTTTTTCTTTCTGGTGTACTGTTATCACTGCTTTTCTAATTTTCTTGTACATACTGGCTATGCAAGCCCCCTTGTCATGTTTTCCTTCAGCAATATTTTGACCCCACTTGTTCAGTGCATCTAATTCACTTTGATCTGTTCCGGGCCTGTCTCGTTCTCTTATTAGGCAATTTATGAAAAAGCGTAGTATCTGTGCTTGAACGTCAACTTTCTGTTTCTCCATGGCATCCTTGATACTGTCAGGGTCTTTCCCTGTCTGAACAAACTCATATATTCTATCTAGACGGTCCTTCATTCCTACATAGCATAGCAAGATATCAGTGGCA
This sequence comes from Lissotriton vulgaris, assembly GCF_964263255.1. Taxonomy (NCBI): domain Eukaryota; kingdom Metazoa; phylum Chordata; class Amphibia; order Caudata; family Salamandridae; genus Lissotriton; species Lissotriton vulgaris. The sequence continues at coordinate 4,359 of NW_028250994.1, forward strand.
GATCTTAACCGTAGTGATGCCAATATCATAAGATCGTCTTTTCCGGGTACTGGATCATATCTACAAACTGAAATGTTTTCTTTTAATGCGTCAAGGCGGGGTGACCTGAACGTGAGAGGACTCTGCATATCTCTGAGATTGAATCTGGGTGTTAATGGCGGGGTCCGAAGACCCGCGGTCGCACCTCCTGAAGCGGATGTTTGGGCATTATCTCCCTGTGGAGTCTGTATCTGAACTTGAATTTGTCGTTTAGTAGGATCAGGTAGACGTGGTTTCGGTAGGTCAATTTTGGGTGCGGGAAGTGGCGGGGCTGGCGGAGCGGGGGAGGTCTGTCGCGGTACCGGCGGAGCATGATCTGGGGGCGGGGTGCCACCCCCGTCCCTGTCAGGAGGCAAGGCGCGAACAGGCAGATTGGTGTAAGCCGGTGCTACATCCTCTAGATAGAAATTTAGGAATATGTCTTTAGTAGTCTTATGCATTACTTTAGTTGGAACTAATGGTGGCGGTAAGTTTTTCGGTATTTCTGATAGGGCCTCGGGTGTACCCTCGGCCGCGAGATACATACCGTTTACGAGATTGTTTCGGGCACGGTCTATTTGTTCTGTTTTTACTCGGATCCCTTCAGTAACTAACTCGTTTTCTTGGGCCTTGTCTGATTCTTTAAGTCTGTCCTCTCTACGGAGTGCTTTCTCAGCACGCTTATGTGATTCCTTACGCCAAAATTCTATGGCGTCTTTCTGGGATTGTCTAGCTTTCTTTTTCCATAATGCTTCTTCTACCTTCATGATGCACTCGGCATCCCATGTTCCGGTAACAGGCCATCTGTGTCTTTCGTCTAGATGCTTGGTATAGTCGGCCCATAAGTCTAGATATAATATGGCATCTATGCCGTGTTTGTGGTACATAAAGTTGCCTGGAGTGTCCCTAGGGGGAATAGGAATTTCTTCCTCTAGTATCCCTTTCCTAGTTCCTATCTGCTTTAACTTGTTGAAAAACGGCATCTTGTTTACTTATTACTGAATACTCAATCCTTACTACTTAATACGGGATACAGCTAGTTTATACAAGAAACACAATAATGCACATTAAAACGGTCACATTCATACCACGACATTAATCACATGAAAAGAGACATTTGAGACATAGATGACTACCCCCTATACTGGATGTACTGCTAAACAGTACAGATACACTGGTGAACAGTGCAGAAATTCAGAAATTCAGAATACTAGATATACTGCTAAACAGTATAGATACACTGCCTAAAAACAGTGCAGACCGGACTTGTGTACCCAAACCCGTCTAGATACGTCCCAGCAATGGTACTCACCGGGAAGCACGGAAACAGAAGGCCTCGGAAAACTCGACTGGACTGGACTCGACTCGGCTCGACTTCGGAAAACTTCGGAAATCTTCGGAAAACTGGTGGGCCTCTTGACACCTCGGACCTTGCTTCTTTCGGCTAGGCTCTGGTCGGGATCCTCCGCACTCCTCACCGCCTCGTCTGGGCACTGATCGCAGTCTTCGTCACCTCCGTGGGTCAGAGGGAGATGCAGGAAATCCTGCCGGTACGCGTAGGTTCCATCTAACTGATGGCAGGGGACATAGCTTGCAACGCACCAACCGGCGCGTGAGGTGGGGGAGGGGTCCCTATTCGGGCGCCAAAATGACGTAAATATATAATTTACTCTCTTAATTTCTATGCAGGTAAGTACTTAATCAATAATAACTCAAATCGGAAAGAAAGAACCAAAGTCCGTGGTGTTAGAGTTCTTAGGGGTTTTATTCCTCAAAAAGGAATGGTCAGGACCATAATATCATGTTCTTCCCACCGCAGGGGTGAAAGAAGGGATAGAGCGCGCTACATTTTATTGACAGTACATAGCTTATATACTTAATTTATGTCATAAGAAACAGTATAGTAGGCGTAACAGCTGAGAGAAGACAAGATAAGACAAGATAACAGTATACACGTGTTACTAGTATGTAATCAGAAGGCGTGGACTAGGCGTGAACTGGAGGTGTGTGCTAGAAACGTCACAGATGGGTGTCATAAAGGGGTGGTACTAACAGAAATGTTGCAATGTCAGCAGAAATCGGAAGCTTGGATGCGCGCGCAGCTGCATGACGTGTGATTGGAGGGGTGCAGGGGACTTGACATTTACACTGACGGAAAGAGACAGAAGTCTGGCATGTCAGATCAACTTGTACTTCTATCATATCTGATATCTGATGTTTAGGAACCATATTATCTGGACGGAAAGGTCTCTAGGGCAGAAGCTATTCTATACTAACTGTGGATGCGTGTATAAGCGCCTAAGTGTCTGCATGAGAAGCGTGGGGGCGCGGGGCCTTCCATGGGAGCATGGTAACAGAAGCTATGAATTACTTGCACTGAGACAGGTCGGCCCTTTGGCTCTGCAGCTGGGGAGGATGTTTACTGAAGCTAGTAGGCAGGAATGCATTTTCGAGGAGCGGAACAGATAACTCGAAGGTTATAGTCAGTCTTGGCAGAAAGCAGGCTGAGCTGAGCGCGATGGGCCGCGCTGGAAGTAAGTCAGAGTTCACGGGTACAGAGGCAGCCTGGGCTGAGGCTGTCAGAGTCAGAAGCCAGAAAAGAGGCTCGATGGCAGAAATTCAGGGCCTACTCCGCCAGAGTAGGAAAACATGTAAAATACACTACAAAAAGACGGTGGATGGCATAGCATACTTAGGAACGGACTATTCAACCCGTTCAGGGTGGATCTGAAAGAGAACAAGTTAACGTTGGACGCAAATGTATTTGCGTCTTCATAACTGACACAGGAGGGAAGTTACATGCACTTTAAGCTGGTACATGGAGTCGGTGGGGTACGCGCTAGGGAACACAACTTGACCATAAAATTTATATTTCCTCAACATCACTGATGACATCACTGATGACATCTCAAATGACATCACTGATGACATCACTGATGACAACATCCAGTGACTGTATGTTTCTGTAAAGTTAAAATATGTCTTACATATTGAAGAATGAGTGGATGTATAAGTGTCTGGATGAAGGATTTAGTAGGTGCATGACTGACTGTATGAGTGAGTGATTAAATGTGTCTCACTGAGTGCATGGGTTAGTGACTGGGTTTTAATTTGTGCATCATTATATCTGTTGTTCTACAAACTGCTGCATATGTTGATCAGTAGCTATATGAGTAACTGTATGGGTTATTCATTGGTTGTCCAAGTATTTGTATGGGAAACTGAGTGTGTGTGTATGGGTGGCTGGGAGGTGTGTGACTCTGTACATAGATGTGTGAGTAGTTGATTCACTATATGTATGGGTTCAAAAGTGCATGTGGAAACAGCTGTATGGGCGGTTGACTGTGCATGAGTGTATTAGTGAGTGAATGGATATCTCAGTGCTACATGTCAAAGTAAGTACATATGTAAAACACAGTACATGTGAGAGTTGACATCTATAAATAACTGTACATAAGAGCCAGTGAATGTGTGAGTGGCTGTATGGATCATTGTGAACATGTATCAGGGATTGTATAAGAGAGTAAATATGTGTTATTATATGTTTGAATAAGTAAGGTGTGTATAACTGTATAGTTGAGAAAATGGAGGTGTGATTGATTTTTTGCATAACTGACTAGGTGTGTGAGTAACTCCATGGATGAGTGACAGTCTGTGACTGTCTGTTTACACTGATTGTATCTAAGGTTATATTAGACTCTGAAGAGGTTCATGGTATTATCACATGAATGATATCATCAGTGATGTGATCAGTCATGTCAAATGAGATGTTATCAGTGATTTTATCAGTGATGTCATTTGAGATGTCATCAGTGATGTCACTAACCATGTCATGAATGATGTAATATGTGACATCATCAGCAGTGGATTGCGGGTGCGCGATATATAGTTAGCGCATCTAACTATATATGGAATTTCAATGGTTTTATGCGAGTAAAATAAGGTTTTGTAAATGCAAATTCCTAACTATATATGTTCTATAACCAATGGTTTTTTCATTGAATTTTCAAGGTTTTGTAAATGCAAATTCCTAACTATATATGGACTATAACCTATGGTTTTTTCTGTGAATTTCAATGGTTTTTTAATAGCAAATATCAAAAGCTGTCAAATGTCAAGTACGTGATAGGTAAAAACGTTTTCGTGTTTATGCACGCTCATGTGCTTTGAACGCTTCCCCCCCCCCACTCCCCTCTTTTCTCTTAGTAGTACTCTCTCTTTGCAGATAGTGAAGGGTAGTTAACGCAGACCTTTACCCCCGTTGTAATCCGTCGTACCTGCTTGTCTCTCCATTTGATTGATTGTTATCCAAGCATTTACTGTTTTAGAATTGGTTCTCTTTGGATCATTCTCTATTTACAAACAAGCACAAACTCGCAATACTCTGTTTAGTCTTTGCAGATAGTGAAAAATCGTGTAAAAAAATAAAAGTAATCGTGCAAAATCAGTAGACCACTAATTGGATCTCTTTTTGACCTCGCTAAAATACAAACATTAGGAACAACCCTTCATGAGAAATACGAAAATAGTGAAATGAACTGAGCTCCACACCATGAGGGCTGCAAGACAGCTCGACTCCGCCACCCACCCCGCCCAAAATAACGACAAACCCTATGCAAATATTATAAATATAGACAACACACCAGCAAAGAAACAGGGTAAAACATTTTATTAAATAACTATTTACATAACTATTTTATACTTTTTGTTGCCCGATCCGGCTAGCTCAATCGATCGAGCATGAAACTCATGCACTGATAGCAAGCGTTGAGAGTTTGTAGAACGATGGCTTCAGATTTTCTACATACGGTGTAGTGGCGCGAACTGGGAGGGGGCGTTTGGATCCTGCCCCTTCCCCAAATAAGATTTTCATACGTGAGTGTTCGTTCATGCTTTTGGTCCCTGAGTTGCTTCGATGTCACTGCCTTACACAAATGGCATAAGTTCTGGATGTTGAGTGCCATACTTCAGAGTTCTAAGCAGCGCTTGTAACACTGTCTAAACCTTATTTGCACCTGCTGCAGCTTCACTATTCAAAGTAAGTGGGGTCCGTTTGTGGACCTGACTGCATTGGAAAACAATGTGATACGGTGCCTCCCTAAACCGCTTGACGGAGGCCCCCGAGGGGCGGTGAGATGGCGTGGACTGGGAGGGGGCGCTTGGCTCCTGCCCCCTCCCCAAGTCGTGTTGCCCTGGTGTGGCCTGAGATCGCCCCCAACATAGGCGGCCGGCTCCCGGCGTCCGGCGGAATTTTTTGCCTTTTGATGACTCTTCCATTCTGGACCTTGTCCCACAATCAGTTTGACCTGAAGACACGCTGTAGTGGGGCGCCCCTTTACCGTTTTAGTTGCCATTCCGCCCGCTTTTGGTACTCTGTGCCTCTTTCGCCATTCAGCTGTTTACCGCCCGCTCTTGCGACTACAGCGTCTCGCTCACCATGTAGTTGAGTTGCTCCCGCTCTTAAGATTTAACAGAACTTTTTGGACTGCTGAAAGCGGTTGTATTCCGACCGCTGGTTGGTGGAGACATTTTGACTATATTCTGGACCTGCGTTGTCGCGTAATGCGTCATATGACGCGCCGCGTTAGCGCACCCGGAAGTGCTCCGGTGCGCAAGGCGCAGCTTCCCGGAAACGATCCAGAGCGCGCCGCGCAGCGCGTAACGTAAGCATAACAGGTCATGTGACTTGTTAATAAAACTTTTCATTGGTTCATTTTACTTTTGTTTTCCTAATGATGTAAGACTAGGTCATGTGACCTAAAAATAACACTTTTCATTGGATTAAAACATTTTTTTTCGCAAACGATGAAAGCCCCACCTTGTTTCTGGATGTTTCAGACTGAAGCTGGCGTCACCATGAGAGCACCACCATCTCGTAGCTCCGTCGTGGCCATTCCGCAAGCAATCATGGCAGCCGCTCCCCACCGGAAGCCTGCGGGAGTCGAGGGCCCCCAAGACTTTTGTAAAATCTTCAAGGCTGAGGGGACGCTTTCGAGAATGGGACCCAAGCCCTGGCAGACAAGCGTCCGAGTTCCAAGGTGTCCCAGGGCCATTTTACTGGACCAGGCCCAAATCCGAAGAGCCGGCCGCCATTTTAAGAGTCCTGTGGCAGCCGCCTATCGCTGCACCGCAAGAGTGGGAGCAACTCAACTACATGGTGAGCGAGACGCTGTAGCCGTAAGAGCGGGCGGTAAACAGCTGAATGGCGGAAAAGGCACAGTGTAGCAAAAGCGGGCGGAATGGCGACTGAAACGATAAAGGGGCGCCCCACTACAGCAGACGAGCCTCCGCCATGTGCTTCATAACTGCATACGTATCTCGTGATATCAAGGTTGGGCAACCAGTACACAACAAGCAGTTACGAGTCCCATTTACACCGGCGCCATTTTGGGCGCGGCCGGGCAGGTCCAGGATCTAGTCAAACATAACAAATGAGGCTGACGTCTCTGAAGCAGTTGACGCACAGCAGGACATAGCAAATAAACATGAAGTCTCTAAAGCTGTTAACTCACTGCAGGACAAAACAAGTGAACCTGAAACCTCTGGAATAATTGTCGCTCAAAAGAACAACACACAAAACTCTGTAGAGCCTGAAGAAAGAAAAACAGAAGGGCACTGTAGTTTCAGACACACTTAACACTAATGACTTAACAAAGATATCGTCTGTTTATGAAGCAGTTATCATGTTCACAGAATTGACAAAGAAGTGTGCAGACACCAATGCTATTAAGAAACACAAGGAAATCCCTAACGCATCAGCATTCTCGGAAGAGGTTGACACAGATAACATCTTAAGGAACAAAGAAAGACAAAATAAGGATGAGGAAGTTATCACTTTAGTTTTTTCATCAGCTAGCGACAGCAAGAAACATATTGTAATGGAGATTAGAGAGGCTACGGATGGATGAATAAATTATCCAAAGAAATGGCGACTCCCCCCCCTTTACCAGATTAGCTAAATCTATGCGTAATTTGGACATTAAAGTTATATTATTGTTGTTATTGTTGTTATGGTTATAGTTCTGGTTAATTTTAGCAAGAAACACATTGTAATGGAGATTAGAGAGGCTACGGATGGGTGAATAAATTATCAAAAGAAATGGCGACTCCCCCCTTTAGCAGATTAGCTAAATGTTTGCGTAATTTGGGCATAAAAGTTATATTATTGTTGTTGTTGTTGTTATCGTTATAGTTCTGGTTATTTCCATTCAGAGTGTCCTACACAGCACCACTCTAGGTAAACACTACTTTATGTAAAACCTGGGACATAGCACTCATTGAAACTATAGTTGGTCACCATGGGGTTTAAAGAAGGGATGGTTCTTCACCTGGGTGCCTTCCACAACTCAGCACGTTGTGCTGCCTTGGGACTATTCGCACAAAAGACAGCTTCTGACCATTGTTGTTTTTTTTAATCAAAAAATGTTTAAATATATTTACAGTTTTTGTTGCGTTCGTTATATTTAAAAGTTAATAAAGTTTTATAATCCAACTTTCTTGGAGTACTATATTTTTTTTAAAAATCGGGTGAATGGGGCCTTGAATCGGGTTATTGTCATGTGTGGGCTTTGCAAGTGTACTGCTACAGGATCGGACATTTCAAACTCAAATGCACGTTCTTTTTCTTACCTTTCCGAAGCATGGAGCGCAATAGCAGGCAGAGAAAGGGTGATGCACGTGTTGAACACTGCCTGGCAAGTTGCTGGCAGTGCCCCCCCGCCCGCTCCTGAAAGAGGGCACACACACACCGCCGCCCCGAGTACTTCACAAATCTTTAAAAGACCATGCGCTTGTTCAGGAGGCTTAAATGGTTTATCACCCCTTCTAGAACCCCTGCATCGACCCTCTGACGTTTCCTGGAAGAATTAGCACGTAACACAATACCAAGCCCTGTCAGCTGAAACCCCCGAGGAATCGTGGGGCATATTATCAAGGGGGTTTATTTCCGCTTTTTTGGCTTTAAAAGCCAAAAAAAAAGGAGATAAAATTATCTCCCTATTACCAAGCTGTCGCTAACACCAATTAGTGACAGCTAAAAGGAGATAGCGACCATCTTGGGCCCCGCTTTGCATGTCAGTGATATTTATCACTAATGACATGCAAAGTGGGCGTGCCAAGATGTTAGCGACTGGAAACAGTCCCTAACCATCGCTATCTCCTATTACCAACTTTTGGAGATATTCGCGCTAAGCGCGAATATCTCCAAAAGCTAACACCTGCCCTGAGCAGTTTTTAGCCATGTTATCCAATGGAAGGTGGATAACATGGCTAAGAGCATTTGCTGGATAATGCATGAATATCGCTGACTTTTCAGCGATATTCATGCATTGCGGCCGTTTTTTATCGCATTTGCGATAAACCTTGCTAATAGCAAGGTTTATCTGCGATAAAATTCGCCGATGTGCGGCGATAATTTTTGTCTCTAAACAAGTTAGAGACAAAAATTATCGCTAGTTGTTGGTAATATGCCCCCGGGTTTTTCCTTGCAGGAATCGGGAGGCGGAAGACTAGCACTGAAATCAGTAGTCTCACGCCTGAATCGGGAGGATTGGTATGTCTGGATTCTCTACAGCTGGGGCCTTAAACTACATCCGCAGGGCTAGGCGATAGCCTGGGTCCGGCCTGGACAATCGGACACAGAGGAAGAGGAGTGTCAGAGGGTGCGGTAGTGAATAGGGTGAAAGGGAGGTGTCGGGCGGGCACAGGGTGTGATTCTCAGGGAAGAGCAGCGCAGATGGGGGGAAGTATATGGCCCATGCATGAGAGAGAGAGCGGGGGTGACCAGTGCGTGGGGGAGATGCTTGCGAGGGTGGGGAGCCGTGCTGAGAATCGACGGCGTGCAGAGAGTGGGTCTGGTCAAGGCATCTAAAATGGCTGCCGTGCACGACAAAATTGTGGCATTGGACAAAAAGGCAAGATGGCGCAGACAATGTTTATCAATAAGGATTCATTTATAACAAAATATTTACTCGCAGTGACAAAATGGTGGTCAACACTTCCTGATTTCCATCGAATCGAACGTTAACAGAGGTCACGCAGCAAAAAAAAAAAAAAAAGCTCACGCACAGCCGCTGGAAGACATGTATCAACATATATGAGCCTCCTCAGCCACCCTCAGAAAACATAAGGGGTCAGGATACGTCTCCCGCACCCCCTTATACCTAGTAATTTAATTAAAACGAAACACAAAATGGCGAATTCCCGTTTTGCTACCAGTTTGCGGCCCAGTTCGCGGCCCGGGAAGCGCTTCTACCGTGAAAAATATATTTTTTTTTATTTTCCCCACGGGACCCTTTAATAACCCCAACATCATTCCTAGGGGGTCAAGAGAGGTATACCTTGCCCCCTTTCATTAAATTCCCCCTTCGTTTTTCACCTCTTCTTCTCTCTCGATCCTACCGAGAGATAAGATGGCGGCCGCTCCGGACTGTTTAGAATGTTGACAGACACCGGAGAGCCAATCAGCTTTCTGCGCGCAAAGTTCCGTTTCGCGAAAAGTAAGCGGACCGGAGCGCAGCCCGGAGCGCTGTTACAGATATATATCTTGTTTTGAACGTTAATTTCTCAAAATCCACTGGAGCACATATATTGAGACCTAGCAAAGGCACATCGGGCTAACAGTCCCTACAATTTTGCCAAGTTTCGTGCAAATCCATTCAGCCGTTCGAGCTAAAAGTGAGGCCAAAGGCCCTATGGAAATTAACATGGGAAAAACGCGTTTTGGGACCCCCATTTTTTCTCGGCCCCCCCTTGATGAAACCCCCCAAATTTTCAGGGGCTGCTCAGAAACAAAATGTGCCATTTTCCTGAAAGTTTCAGCCGATTCCGTCCACAAACGCCAAAGTTATTACACATATAATTTTCAAAAGTTCCATAGACAAAAAATCCTAACTATATATACCTACTGGCTATCGCCAGTAGGTAATATATATATATATATATTACCTGCTGGCGGTCGCCAGTAGGTAGTTATAGTTAGGATTTTTTTCAATGTTAAATCTCAAAATTCTATTTGGAATAACTTTGGCGCCGGTTGACGAATCTGCCTGAAAATTTCCTCAAAATGGGTTCGTCGAGCTCCGGTCCTTCCCTGAAAGTTTGGGGGGATGCATCAAGCGGGGGCCGAGATAAAAGGGGGGTCCCAAAACGCATTTCCCCATGTTAATTTCCATAGGGCGGTCGACCTCACTTTTAGCCCGAACGGCTGAATGGATTTACACCGAATTTGGCAAAATTGTAGGGACTGGTAGCCCGATATGCCTTTGCTATGTCTCAAGATATGTGCTCCACTGGATTTTTAGTAATTATGTTCAAAAAAATATATATATCTAAGGCAGCGCCCCGGTACGCGTACCGGGGAGCACACCGGGCGTGCCATGCGACTTGAGCGCAGAAAGCTGATTGGCTCTCGGGTGTCTGTAAACATTTTAAACAGTCTGGAGTGGCCGCCATCTTGTGTCTCAGTAGGATCGAGACTTGAGAGGTGGCCAAAACAAAGGGGGAAATGACCATAAGGGGGCAGAGTAGACCCTCCCTGACCCCCTAAGTTTGATGTGGGGGCTTTAAAAGGGCTCCGCGGGGTAAATTATTTTTTTTTTCGATTTGCGCGGGGGGGAGCGCCCGGTACGCGCACCAGGGAGCACACCGGGGAGCGCACCGGGGAGAAAAGAGAATGGCAGAGTTTAAAAATGTAAGTCATTTTATATAAATGGGAGGTAGTTCTGAAAAGAACTTTTTTTGTAATTGTTTTTGTTGTTTTATATATATATTTTTTTGTGAACATTTTTTCCTTTTTTTGGTTTTTCAAAACAATTTTATATTTTTTTTTGTTTTTTTAGTACTTCGAAAAAAACAGAAGGATTTGAAAATGGCTCAACAGGAGCAAAAAAAAAACAATAAAGAATCATTGCTTTCGTTTGTGAGAGCACTTGTGGTTTTCATCTGCTCTGTTAATTAAGGTGATACTTTTTTCACCATAAGCAATAGTAGCCCCACAATAAATACAAACTATTGTGTAGTTTGAGAATTTACTTTGGATGTTGGGCACCATTTGACGCCCTTCAGTTGCTGCAAAAGATGATTCCGCACTTGAGGTGCTAGGCTGAGGGGTCTGTGGGTTTTCAGCCATAGCTCTCACCTGTGCTTGGGCCAAATTATTTGGGTGCCACCTCTCCATATGGCGAATCATGGTGTGGTTGCCAAAACTATATTTTTTAGCAGGATTGCCACGTGAAAGGATGTTCTTGCAAATTAGACATTTTACTTTAGGGGCATTAACTTTCTTAAGCCCTGCAGGAAACTTAAAGAATTGCCAAATGTAGTGCTCCTTTACATGAGATGAGTGGGGTTGCTCTTGTAGGAACTGTCTCTCCTGCTCCTCCTGCTCCGCTTCCTCCTCTTCGTCCTGCTCACCACTAAAAAGCAGAGGTGATGGTGGTCCTTTTGGTGGTGGTGGTGGTGGTGGTGAAGGAGCACCAGCAGCAGCAAGTAGAGTAGCCATTATTGGTCTCTCACAAAGAAAAAGCTCTTGCTCTCTCAAAGAAGAAAGTAAGAATGAGGAAAAAAGGTGGGGGCTTTCCTCATTTGGAAAAAAAATATTAGGAACCAATAAAAAGTGTTATTTTCAAGTCACATGACCCGATGCGCTTACGTTACGCGCTCCGGTGCGCTTACGTTACTTGCTCCGGGCGCGTCACGGAGCGCTTCTGGGTGCGTTTACGCAGCGCGTCATAAGACACATCGCGCGGCTACGCGATACGTCACGCTTACGCGACGCGTCACGATGTTGTTTTCGATCGCGACATTGGCGCTAACGGGACGCTTCCCGGTTCGCGCACCGCGGCGCTTCAAAATACTACGCTTTCCGGGGTGCTCACCGGGGCGCGCACCGGGAGCGCTCCAGGGCAAAAAATAAATGAATACAAAAAAAAATACAAAAAAAAAATGAAAAATTGTAAGGACTGGTAGCCCGATGTGCGTTTGCTATGTCTCAAGATATATGCTCCAGTTGTTTTTAAGAAAATTAACTTTTAAAAAATATATATTGGGCTACATTGGGCTATATATATGTTAGAGCCCAAATGTAGCCCAAATGTAGCCCAATGTAGCCCAATGTAGCCCAAAGATGGCCACCAGAGACAAAAAAATACAAATGTAGCCCAAATATCAGCCAGATGTAGCACAACTATAGCCCAATGATAGTATGTACCAGAGTGTTCTAAAGAACAACTAGAGCGCTAACAGTCTTACTTAAAGTGAGACTTTTAGTTAGGAATTAGCATTAAAAAAAACTTTGAAATTCACTGAAAAAAACCATAGGTTTCACACCAGTTATAGTTAGGAATTAGCATTTAAAAAACCTATTAAATTCACTGAAAAAACCATAGGTTTCACACCAGTTATAGTTACCTGGAAATTTTACTGACATACAACCATTGAAATTCCCACGTTATAGTTAGTTGGACTCACTATAACTTGCGCGTGTAATGCACTGCTGATGACATCACATATTATATCACTCATGACATGGTCAGTGACATCACTCATGACATCACTGATGACACCATCCTTGTGACAGAGAGACTGACCTCCTTTCACTGTAAAGTAACCCTTGAAACACATATTCAAAAATAGAAACTAACTTTTTCAAAAAAGTGGAGATACCTATACCAGTTACAACAACCAATTCAGTAAATACAACATTTACATATGCATCCACTCATTCACCAACAGTTCTATATAGTCAGTCATACATATACTCACTCATCATATGTAGTGAGACACCTATACATCCGTTAACACACCGACAGTCTTCCAAAAGTTGCTCACACACATATTCACACATGCAAATAAAATATTGAACATCCATTTTTTTGCATATACAGCTATACACACACTACCATCTTAATTCTAAGGAAACTTACACATACTTACTCTCTTAAACAATCACTTATAGAAACACATACTTATTTAAACAGGAACTCTTTCAATCTCTCACTCTCACATATACTAGATTAAAACATATGTAGTTACTGATAAAGACACTAGTAAGACAGTCATTCACTTACTAACACACACATATACACACTCATCCACCCATTCAGTCCTGCACATATGCTGTCTTCAAAACACATACAAACAGTGAGTCAGTCATCAATGCATCTATGTGCTAAGTAATACCCCCACCAAACCAATCAGACACTCATACTGATACTAAAAAATACATCTAATAACCCATACACACACACAAGTAGCTACTCACCAACCCATGCAGCCACTTATACACAAAGTGAAACACTGATACATATATTTAAATATTTAAACATTACTCTCTAATATATGTATTCACTAAGATACACTTAATAAGCCAGTTAACCAATCAATTAAAAAAAAATCAATTTAGACACTTATTTAAACATTTATTCTTCCATCGACCTTTACAAATACATATATAAAACAAATTTATTTTACAGAAGGACACACATTCACTGGATGGTGTCATCAATGATGTCATGAGTGATGTCACTGACCATGTAATATGTGATGTCATCAGCAGTGCATTACACGCGCAAGTTATAGTGAGTCCAACTAACTATAACGTGGGAATTTCAATGGTTTTATGTCAGTAAAATTTCCAGGTAACTATAACTGGTGTGAAAACTATGGTTTTTTCAGTGAATTTAATAGGTTTTTTAAATGCTAATTCCTAACTATAACTGGTGTGAAACCTATGATTTTTTCAGTGAATATATATATACATACATTTGTGTGTGTGTGTGTGCATCTGTGTAGTAGTGCCC
>NW_028250995.1:0-72033 GCF_964263255.1 Lissotriton vulgaris
CAGCGACTCCATCGCCGACTTGATCAGCACGCACGCCCTGACCTTCACCGACTATATCCTCCTCGGAGACCTGAACTTTCACCTTGAGAACAACAACGATTAAACTCCCTAACCCTGATAAATTACCTCCCCAACCTCAGACAGAATCAACTCGTCACAACCCCCACCCACTCCGCCGGCCACACGTTCGGCTCCTTCTTCTCCGCAAGCCCCACGTCTCCATCAGCCACACCATGAACTCCTCTGGACTGACCACCGCTGCATCCACTTCGCTTTCCAGAAGCCCACCACACACCACCGCACCCAACAGATCCCCCGCCGCCGCTGGAGCAAAATCACCAAAGACCAACTACACGCAAACCTCGCTCTCAGCCCACCCACCAAACCCTCCAACACCAACAATTCTGCCCACAGCCTCAGACTCTGGATCGAGAACTGCACCATCACCCTCGCTCCGCTGAAGAAACCCCCCCCACAGAGACACCAGCAAGAGGGCCAGCTGGTTCACCCCAGAACTTCTAGCGTCCAAGCAAGCCAGCCGGAAACTAGAGAAGAAATGGCACAGTGAACAAACTCCTGACAGCCACGCTGCACACAAGGATGCCATCCGCAACCACCACCACCTCATCAGGGCGGCCAAGAGGACCTCCTTCAAAGACCACCTCGACAACAACACACACAATAGCAAGGAGCTCTTCAACATTGTGAAGGAACTTTCCAGCCCCAGCTCCAACACCAACAACATCCCGCTGTCGCAAGCCATGTGCAACTCCCTTGCCACCTTCTTCCACCGCAAGATAGCAGACATCCACAACAGCTTCAACACCCAGACAGCCCCAACAGACAGCAACACAACAGACCCTCCACACACCATCCACCACACCCTGCTAGCCTGGGCCAGCGTGAGCATCAATGACACCATCAAGACCATGCACACAATCCACTCCGGTTCTCCATCAGACCCATTCCCGCATCATGTCTTCAACAGAGGAAGTAGCTCCATCGCTCCCCACCTGCGCAATGTCATCAATCTCTCCCTCGAGACCGCAACCTTCCCAGAGATTTGGAAACACGCTGAGATCAACGCCCTACTCAAAAAACCTAAGGCAGACCCAAGAGACCTCAAGAACTTCTGGCCCATCTCTCTGCTCCCCTTCCAGGCCAGGGTCCTCGAGAAAACGGCCAACAGACAGCTAACCCGATACCTCAAAGAAAACAGAATCCTGGACGCTTCCCAGTCAGGGTTCTGCAGCAACCACAGCACCAAGACTGCCCTCATCACCGCCACCGATGACATCAGGACCCTGCTGGACAACAGCAAGATCGCAGCACTCATCCTCCTAGACCTCTCTGCCGCCTTCTACATGGTCTCCCACCGCACACTACGTGCAAGCCTCCACGCCGCAGGGATCTGAGACAAGGCTCTGGATTGGACCACCTCCTTCCTCCCTGGCAGAACCCAGAGCATCCGCCTCCCCCCATTCCATTCCAAAGCCTCCGAGATCATCTGTGGCATACTTCAGGGATCTTCCCTCAGCCCGATGCTATTTAAAATTTACATGACCCCGCTCGCACACGTAGCCCGACAGCACAACCTCAACATAATCTCCTATGCTGACGACACTCAGCTGATCCTCTCCCTTACCAAGGACCCCATCACCGCCAAAGCCAAACTCCATGAAGGAATGAAAGCCGTCGCAGACTGGATGAAGACCAGCCGCCTGAAGCTGAATTTGGACTAGACGGAGGTCCTCATCCTCGGCTCTAACCTTCAGCCTGGGATGACTCCTGTTGGCCGACGGCACTGGGGGCAGCCCTGACACCCACCGACCACGCACGCAACCTGGTAATCAATCTTGATTCAACGCTCTAAATGACCAAGCAAGTCAACGCCTTCTCCTCCTGCTTCAACACCCTCCGCGTGCACCGCAAGATCTACAGATGGATCCCGACAGATACAAGAAAGATAGTCACCCAGGCCCTCATCATCAGCAGACTCGACTACGGAAACACCCTCTATGCGGGAGACCCGACCAAGCTCATCAAACGACTACAACGCATCCAAAACGCCTCGGCACGAATGATCTTCGACATACCACGCCACGACCACATCACCCCCCACCTGAGAAACCTGCACTGGCTCCCCATCAACAAGAGGATATCCTTCAAGCTCCTCACCCACGCACACAAGGCACTCCACTAGACTGGCCTAGCTTACCTCAACAGATGGCTCTCCTTCTACATCCCCAACTTCCAGCTACGCTCGGCCGACATCTCACTCGCCACAGTCTTGCGCATCCGAAGAACAACCACCGATGGGAAATCCTTTTCCCACCTCGCCGCCAAGACAAGGAACACCCTCTCACTGAGCCTACGACAGACCCAAGACCTGCTGACATTCAGGAGGATACTCAAGACCTGGCTGTTCGATCAGTAGTGCCCCCCCTGCGCCTTGAGACCCTCGAGGGTATGTAGTGCGCTTTACAAATGATCAAATTAATGGAATGTGTCGTCGTTGTAGGAGATGATGTTGAGGTCGTGCAGTCTGGCGACGCGGGCGAGTGGGGTCATGTAGATGTTGAACAACGTCGGTCTGAGGGAAGATCCTTGGGGTACACCGCAGACGATCTTGGAGGCTTCGGATTGGAAGAGGGGGAGGCGGACGATCTGTGTTCTGCCGGAGATGAAGGAGGTGGTCCAGTCCAGTGCTTTGCCTCGGATTCTTGCGTCGTGGACCAGAATAGAAAATACTATTAAATGTAATCCCAGGCCAATACTGATGTTTATTACATGCAATTTTTGTAATTTAGATATCATTCTTGTGAATATTACCATCAGGTAAATATCAGGCAAAACAGCCTCCACTAGCAGGGGAACCTGATTCTGAAATCCATCAGTATGTGACGTGGTTCAGAAAACTTTGCATTATTTTCACTTGTGTCTCATATCTTTTTTTGGACACCAGAATTTATTGTCAGTGTCGCTCAGTGATTGTTTTTAATAGTGAGATCAGTTTGTAAACAAAACCAAAGGATGCATGTTAGTTTAGTATTTCTTTTTTAGGAAGAGATTAAGGCCGACGATTTAATTAGGTCAGATTAACCCTTGCATTTGGTACATTTATACAAATATTGTTTAAAGCAACAAGGTTCAATAAGGTGTCACATTTTCAGGTATCAGAATGCAGTCGATTTCCTTTTTCAGGTTATTTAGAAACACTCTGCAGGGCATTCTAGAAGATCCTAATACATCTACATAAGGAGTCTTTCAGCATTTTTTAAACAATTTAGATTGTACTTGCTGGGTTCCTGCTTTTGTTGATAACAGGCAGCCGACAAGTTCTGTCATGAGAGAAGCATGCTGTATACATGTTAAAGAACAGTAGATGTTTCAGCACACAGGCTAAGGTGCTGCGTAGCTAAATACATATAAGGTCCCGAAGGCGAGACCGTTTGCATTGTTAATGCATTTTTTTTTCTGTCAGCTTTATTCAGGGTCACAGGGAGATTTCATCATCCCACTTTTGAAACGTTGAATATAAGGAAATGTAGACTCGCTCTGTACTACTGACAGCTCCTGCAAACAGAAGACAATTGCAGTGGGGCTATAGGGATCGTCACTTTCCCTTTATACCCCGATACATTTATTTTTAACCCTTCCAGGGGTCCACAGACAGAATAAAAGTATCTATGTTGACCCCTAGGTTGTTTTAAAATGTAAGTTATAGAAGGGATTAGACCTCCCTTCTTTCCTTTTGTTGTTGTTACACGTTGTTGTACGTGTTATATGTGCACTATCACATTTTCTTTCTTTCTGTGAGACAGTGATCAACCCGCAGCTTTTTGCGCAGTTAATGAATTACATCTTTTTACGTATAATGCATTTCTTTACTTTGTTTTTTTTAACTGTGTAGCAATGAGGGTATATGGTGTCTTGATTTAGGGTGACTTTTTGATAAATTGAAAAAGCCTGATTCAAGTTGAAAGTTACCCATTTGACATGGATTTTAATAAGCTTTTACTAAATTGATTTGTATGTACTTTGGCACTGAAAGCACTCTGTCCACTGATTCTAGGAATTACCTTTTTGCTTGTTTTAACCACACACAGTGATGGTTAATGTTCTCAACTGCATTTTAACCGTATGTTTGATGTACTCTTTTATGGTTACAGCAATACACAAATAAAGAATATTTTGACTTTGTATGAATGCTATAATGTATGTCCCATAATTTATAGATAGGTCACTATATATTGCGGCCATGTGACTGGTCACAATGCGATCCAGCCATATTGCAGTAGATGAATTATCCAAATTCAGTCTGAATAAATACAAATCGTCCCAAGGAAAACAAGCCTGTATTCACAAGACATGATACTTCACTAAGAAAAACAACATAATAGAAACCGTAAAGGTTAGTTAATCACAAGCTATTCCAGTCCAATACTGAAAAGTTGTACATATGTGTGTTCACACCTTAGAAAGGGAGCAATATACATGTGTATAAATCCCATGAAATGGTGAAATAGACACCCTATTCAAGCATCCACTACATTAGCATGAACTACCTCCTCAGCATGTATATAGCAAGCATTGGTATACCCTATAGGTCTCGACTTTGGGGCCTTATAATTGTTTAGCCAGTGCTATTAGCTTTGCCAATGTCTTTGAGCTATGTTGTAGAGAATTGTGGCTGCTGTGCAGCATGCTGAAATGTTATAATAAACATTTTTTATAAGAATTTTGTTACCTTATATATAACAAGAAACATTTTTTACAGGTGTTCGACCCTATTAAAAAAAGAATTACAATTAAAAATTGTCTTCTAGTTTTTAGGTCCTTTCAATGCTGGCAACTTCTTCCTGCCTGTTCTAATTGCAAATCGTATTGGGAGAAGTAATAGGGCTATCCAAAAAAATGTAAAATACCAGAATGGCACAACTTCCCAAAGCCAGGTAGAGGACGTCTGTTTCAACAAGTGTTCCTTCAAAATCTAAGCCTTTTGTGAAAAATGTACTGAAAGTGCACCCTTTGGTACATATTTTCAAACTCTTCTGTAGGAAATCACCCTGTACACCTATCTGAAAACTGCAGGGTAGTGGTCCAAAGGTAGACACCTTTCCCCAATCTCAGACATCTCACAAGTACATTGCCACTCAATGTTAGGAAAGCATACTTCAAGGTTGGATAGTTGGGATGGGTGGGAAGGTGTATGTAGGACTGGGCCTGATGGGAGTAGGAATAACAGCAAACACTTCTCCACACACACAGCAAAACAAATTTATCATGGGGGATATCTACCTCACAGTGAGTTCTTGTGTACACACACTGTGAACTGATGTCTAAAACTATCACAATGACCACATTTAGCTCTGTGCTACAAACACCAGCCACCAGCGACAAACATCTTGCAAGTACATTTACCAGCATTGTCTGGAAAACACTCTTCCTAGTGGCCTAGAAGGGTTGCATGGGAGGAGGGGTGTAATTTTCAACGTTAGAGCACACACACTTAAACCTCTTTTTATCAAAGGACTTTGATACAAAATGGAAGAAAGCAGAGTTTGGGAACTCATTTGTCTATGGAGACAATGGACAAAATACAGGATCTGTGTAGGCAAGAAGCTGAGCAGTAACACACTGTGTTACTCACAGCTATTCCCATGTGTTTAGTGAGATAAGAAAAAGAAGCACATCACTCACAACAATCCAAAGAATATCTGGAAAACACACTAGACTGTGAGTGTGTAGGTTGCCACACAAATGTGACTACATGTACTAAGCCCATTACCCAGCCCTCAAAATTAACTACATTGGGAGTAAAAGAGTACATATGTCACCGTGAAAGTAAAGATGCGGAAAACACAAACACACTGGTGTCATTCACAGTCTGTCACAAACAAGTCAATGTCTTTGGACCTGTAATGTCAACTAAACACAACATGCTCATGTGTGCACAAAGCTGGGCATGCATATCAATACTCACCTTGTACAAATTACATTGATCACCAAAAACATAGACCAGCATCATGGCCAAACGAGGCCAATCTATGTACATATACTCATCCTTAGGTTCAGTAGCCCATGTAATGGGAATGATTCGAGGGGCTGTGGATATTCACATCAATCATTGTGTCCTTTATGCACCAGCTGGGAACACCTCTGGAGCAAACCAGGATAGCCATGTCAGAATCTGGTTGGCCCTGAGCTCTCCGGTGTTGAGGTCTCTCAACCATCTTCGGAAGATGATGAACTACCTGGCACATGAGGTGTAGGTCAGCCTGCAGAAGCAGTAACATCAGCATCCTCTGTGACCACTCCCGCCTCGGCTGACAACACCCAGCTGACTCTACGCTCACAGACACACCAGCCCGAGCCAAAACCGAAAGCACAGCAAAAAGTGGTACTCTGGAGTTCGCTAACAACAGCACCACTGTCAATGAGGAAGGAGGCTCAGTATTGACTGTGCCAGTACTTAATGATCCTGCTTGGGTGGGTAGAGGTGGTGGGAGGTGCCGTTGGGTCATACACCATCATGCAGCTGGTACTGCTGATGAAGATCCCCCACACCTATCCAGATTTCTCCAGGAGTATGAGGGTTGCACCAGAGATTTCGGCCAGGTAGTAGGGATCCTCAGGATCATGCAACAGCAGCAGGCAGCCACTATGGCTAAATGGACACATACATTGGTAAAATTGACGACCTGACTACGGTGCACTGGGACATTCTCACTTGCCTCCGCCAGATTGCCACCATGTCCACTCCTCCTTGTGTGCCCACAACATCTGGTGTATCAACATCTGCACCTGCCACAGGGACTGATATGGAGGAGAGCCCCCAGTACCACAGCTGCCTGCCCCTGAGGGTCCCCCCCCAAATGAAGGAAGGGTCATCCGAAGAAACATCCCTGAGAGACCGACAACCTGCTCCTAATATCCTCCATTGTGTGCCAAGCGTTCACTTTGCTCACTCTCCCTGAACTTTCCCACATTGGCTGGAATGTCTAAGTTGGACTTTGGACTTAAATAACCGTTGAGTTACATCTAAGGACTTTCTCTACAAACACTACCAACTCCTCTCTGCACTTCGTTTTCCATTTTTTGTTTGAACACTCCTCCATTATCTAAAATTTTCCCATCAAATTATGCACTAAAATTGATCACTGTGTACAAAATAATTGCTCATGTTATGACTTTGAAACACAAATGTACAGATTGAAATGACACACTCAATAACAAAGAAGAAAGTGTCAACAACATTTGATAAGAAATCACTTCTGAAATGTAAACTTCTGGCTAGGGAGTAAATGTAACCTGTCACAGCTTGATAGATAGACACAACCAGGTTATCATACAACCCGTAGTACATGGTACTGATTCAATTTAAATCTACTGTCTGCAAACATATCCCCATTTGCAGGCACAAACAACAATCATTGTCAATAAAACAAATCATCAGGAACATGTTTTGTTTCTGGATAACCTTGGATGTGTTCAAACAGACAAGGCAAGCCTCAATGTGGAGCACAAGGTTTATTCAACTGATACAACCTTGAACACAGTCTAATCACATCACACAGTAACAAAAGGCTCACAAGTAAAAAGAAATGATCATCAGTTCAGAAGGAAGTACGTTCCTTGGATTTTCACAACTGTTCAATGTTGGAGTATAGCATAGTATAATGGGTCTGGTGAGGTCACAACTCTGTAGTTGACATGGCCAATGATTCTGGTAAGGAGGAACATAGAACAGAGTCAGGAACTCAGGAATGATGGCGCTTAAGGTTGCTAACTGCCTCAGCTAAAGCATGCAAATGTCAGTGCAAACAAAAGCTAGTATTGAGAGTAGGATTGTACATGTCAAATGCAAAATTTGCTTAAGCAACTCAGTACAAACCTCATGAAAATTAACATACTCTCAGCAGCATACATACAAATAGGACAACAGCAACACACAAACAAACATTGAATACTCACATTCAGGTTAAGAAGTTGCGGATAAGTTGTTGTCGAAAATCCCCAACATTATCCTCATCATCATTGGCATCAAGTCTCAAGCCTGGATCCTCCCTTGCTGGTGGCTGCTAGTCTCCATCATCC
The DNA here is from genome assembly GCF_964263255.1 of Lissotriton vulgaris. Lineage (NCBI taxonomy): Eukaryota > Metazoa > Chordata > Amphibia > Caudata > Salamandridae > Lissotriton > Lissotriton vulgaris. The sequence goes on from NW_028250995.1 coordinate 8,101, forward strand.
AGTATAAGGGGAATTTCCTTCCAGATTGCAAGGTTGTGGAGCATACAAGCAGCTGTGATAATCTGGCACACCTTCAGGGAGCACTTTTGTTGTGCTCCTCCTTTGTGATCCAGACAATGGAACCTTGATTTCAGGAGATCAACTCCACATTCAACCTCTCGCCTGGTAAGACCCTGTGCCTCATTGAACCGCACTTCAGCAGGGGTGACTGGATTGTGCAGAGGGGTCAGCAACCATGGAAGGTTGGGGTATCCAGAGTCACCCACATAGACACAGAAAAAAGTTCAGTTGTCTGACATCAGAGCACTATCTGACATGCAATCAACAAGCACTACAACATGGACAAGAAAAATCACCTACCAACAAGCCAGGCACGGTCAGGTGGCAGCTGAGACATTATATGGGAGATGACACTGTTTCTCAGGATATAGCAATCATACGCCAAGCCAGGGAAACATGCACAGACGTGGGAGATCGACATGTCTGTCAAACACACCACCTGGACATTGATGGAGTGGAAGTGCTTCCTGTTGTGGTAGATCTGTTCATTGGCCCGTGGTGATACCAAAGCAACATGGGTTCCATCAACTGCTCCAATTTCGTGGGGTATATGTTCCAAGGCGTAGAATTCGCCCTTGATGTCAGATAAGTCTCCTGGTGTGGGGAACTTGATGTTCTGGTAGAGACGACTGAGGAATGCCTCCAACACATCACACAGGACATGGCTGAACATCATCTGTGACATTCCACCAGGTGTTGCCACGGTATACCGGAAGGAACCAGTGGCAAAGAAATGTAAGGCAGCCATAGCCTTCACCTTGGGGGTCAGTGCAGTCAGATAAGTACGTCCAAGCATCAAATCTGGTGTCAACTGATTGTTCAGCTGTTCAATTATTGTCCTGGTGAAACAGTATTTTCGCATTTGGTCACTTTCCTCCATGGTCTGCAGGTCTGGGAAGGACCTGTAGACTGGTGATCATCTAGGATACCTATGTATAGAGTGTAACACACAATTATTGTTAGATATAAATATACAAGATAACATGTAAACAGAACATGAAATTTGAGCTCAAAATAGAGAATGGAACATTTTTAATACATGATTACATGTATATGGTTGTTCTTGGATACATATCACAGCATTATGACCCTTGCCAGATCTGTTACCACGGTATGGTCACATAGCAAGTTGTGTGCCATACTGACAAATTCACTACTGTCCCTCTCCGGTCATGTCAGTCAAGCATCACATACTAAACAAATCAACACAAAATAACCTGAGATTTATGTGCGAGAGAACAATAACATACATAAAATCTACATACTTAAGGATCAAGAATTGACAGATATGTGGGACACTACATGCATACAGCGTCCCACTCTGAAAATGATACACACTGCTCTCCAGGTTGGACACTGTTATGTTATCAGGTCAGCATCACACGTACAATTACATACACAAACCATTAACTATGTAGGAGTTGCATATATGATGCCTTCATACTAAGCATGGGCGAATTTTGCGGATCTCGCGTTCGCGAATTTTGCGGATTTGCGGATTCGCAATCCGCAAAATCCGCGAATTCCCGCGAATTTGCGGATTTTTTTTTTTTGTGTTCGCAATTGTTTCTGCCAGTTCGCGAGGATTTGGTACTAGTTTGCAATTGCGAACTTACTTGTCGGCTCGCAACGGTCGCGACTATGTTGTTTCTACGTCTGGTTCATCATCACAGCCTCCCAGCACCCTCTGTTTTACCACTGGCACCCTCTCTTTGACCCATGCCACCCTCTGTTACATCAATGCCACCCTCTGGTTCATCATCACTGTAGAAGATGGGGGGGAAAAGCAAGCCCACCTGCCCTGCTTGAACTGACATGAATTAATTTGGGGTTAGTTTATTAACAACACCTGCCCTGCCCCAACTGACAATAATGAATTAGGGGCTAATTAATGTGTCACTGAAAGAATTTAAAGTTCCAGCCTGGCACCTGCTTGTCTGCTCCTTTAGCTGTAAATCAGGACCTTTGTGGCATACAGTTAAGGTCAGAGCAGGGTCACACAATAGTTGCAAGCAGGCAACCGAATTCTGGAGGGCCCCCTCAGGAAGCACTACAAAGAATCGTTACAAATCATGAGGTTGACCTTTTGCACCTGCTCATTGCTTTTGCTTTTGCTGAAATCGTTTTTCGGTTTTTTTCGCGCTATTCACGGGGCGCGGCGTCGTGCGAAACCGACCGCGGAAGCCGCCAATTCGTGCGAATGAGCATTTTATTTTTTTGCGGCTTGTTGTTTTGCGAGTTTTTTTGCAGTATTCGCGAGCCGCTTGCAGCGCAACACGCGAATTTACCCCAAGGTCGAGTACGGGCGCGGCCATTTTGTTTGCGTGACGTATTTCCGTTTCCGCCCGCTATGTATAATCTCGCGCAGTAAGCGCATTGCGAGTAGAGGTTCGCACGAGATCGCGCGGGAAATCTAGAGGTTCGCACGAGATCGCGAGGAAAATCTCGCGCGAACTTACTTTTGCGCTCGTGAAAGGGCGCCGGCCATCTTGTTTTTCATTCATTTCCTGTGTCTGGGCATGGTGTTTAATCCTCTTGGTATCTTTGCCATCCTTTGCTTGTTTTCACTTTTTTTTTGACAATTTTGCTTCTTATCTATCCCTCTCTTTTCCTAGCTGTATATTTTTGTCTTTTCTGCTATTTTTCTTTACTTTTAAACTACTTTTTTAAACTCTTTTCTTTTCTTCTTCCCTATCCTATTCTTTCTTAATTTTCTACTTCTTCCTACCTTACCTGCCCAGACCATGGTCAAGCCAGGCGCCGTGAAGCTGCCCAGGCACTTGAGGGCCGCAGCGGCGGCGGGGAGTAGTGCTGGACCCAGTGGCAGGACAGCATGCGGGAGATTGAGGGGGGAGCAGGTGACGCGACGGGAGATATTCAGCCCGGAGGAAGTGGGCGCGCTGGTCTACTTCGTCCAGCGCCGCCTGCCCAGGACCATCGCGGGAGGCGGCAGGATCGCGGCCGGCGGCTACAACATGCGGGAGCGCCGGAAGCGGTGGGAGAAGGTGTGCTGGGCCATATCCCACCTCTACGGGGTCCAGCGCACCTACAGTCAGGTCACCCATCGCTGGACGGACCTCCTGGACCGCGAGCGCGACCTGCTGGACCAGCTCGGCTTGGAGATCCCCGGGTGAGGTTCCGTGACAATTGTAAGTGGTGTTTCCGATTCGCACGAATATGGTCGAGTCTGGTATCTATGAACCGCAAATGAATTGTTTAGTAAGTGTGCGCAGTTTCGCTGTGCTAACTTAAACCGTTCGTTTGTTACGTGGGCTTTTTCATCCGTACCCACGGGTTCCATCTTAGATACGGCATCCATTTTGTCTCTTGCCCTCAAGTAGTCAGCGAACGGACGCTGTCCGCTTCGCGACCCTGGGACTCCCAAGATATTTGCGGAAGACACATGTCCTTTGAAAGTGTCTTTATGACGAGGGGGTTGCTACTGTAAGGCAGGTGGCGCCGCTCGAGGCTCATCTTGCCGCACGGACTTATTGTCTCAGCCGTGCATCTCATTAGGCACGTCCCTTTGATGCCTGTATCTCGTGTTTTCCCGACACCTCCCCTTTTACACCCTTTCCGATCTCCCCACTGTCTCCGTCTTCCTCTGCACCTGTCTTCGTTCCTGTTTCGATCTACTTGATTGCTGATTGGAATTTGCTAATGGTGGGAAGATGGGTTTTTACAGTTGGGAACCGCCAAATGTTTCCGCAGTTATGTTCCGGACCTTATGTGTTTCAAACCGACCAAAGCGACCCCTCTGGGAGCTAGATGTGGGAACTAAGTTGTAAACCTTTGTGTTCAATGTTAGCCTATGGGTAAAAACTGTATAAAAGGAGCGATCCACAGAACCAATTTGAAGCAGTCTCCCCGAACTACACTCGATGTACTTCCTGTGACTTCTGTGTTCCCTGCAGTAAATAAACCTTGACTCTTTGACGCCGAAGGAAGTGTCCCGTGTCTCTGTGACTTGTACGCCGGAACAGGTTACCCACGAAGGTTTCAGGTGTTGTGCCCTGGCACCGCTGGGTCCAAAAGAACCCAGTCCTTCAGTTGGCGCCCAACGTGGGGCTGCATCAGTGGTACCGGTCCAAGCCCGACGATCGTGAGGAACTTCGTGTGAAATCTCCGAGGGAAGGTGCACCCCGCTTCATCGATCCTGTTGTCGAAATAAGTGGCCCGAAGACTTTTCCCGCGAAGATTCCCGCCTCCTGACGGCTGCGACGGACTGCTGCCCTGACTGTAGACCTGTTTTGGCGCCTGGCGTAGACCTTGGTATAGCGAGACGATTGACGGGCCTTCCTGAGGACGCCATTGATCTTTGAGTTAAGTATTTGTGGGTCGCTCCCAGAATCCTTTGTTGTAGACACTTTAGCGAGTGTCTTGGTTGTAGACACTTTAGCGAGTGTCTTTGTGTAAACACTAGTGTTGTTTTGTTGTACACGCTGTGTGAGTGTTTTTTTCGGTGACACTTTGCTAGCGTACTTTGTTGTTGTATTTGTTTGACGACTGCAGCCGCCAAAAACCGAGGGTTTTGTTCTTGCTGGGACTTGGTAAATCCCGTAACCCTTGAAGTTTGTGAAACTCGGCTAGTGTGCAAGATGCCTGGTCGCAGTACTTTGTTCAGTTGTTATAGACCTTGTGGTGCGGATTCCCTGCTGGAGGACTCGTGTCCGATACCTCCGGTTGGAACTCCTACTTATGACTTATATAGCAAACATGGGCTAGGCCCGATTGCTTTTAACGATTATTGGATAAAATATACAAAGAAAGACGGCGATCTTCGTTGGCCACCTCACGGTAGCTTCGAAGCGTCGATCTTAGATAATTTGGAAATAAAGTTGTTCGAACGTAAATCTAGGCCGGCCATGTTTGATGCCTTTCGGTTGTGGCGCAAAGAAGCCCGACAGAAAGAAATCAGACAAAATAAACGTAGTGAGCGAGATAATGTTGCTACCATTGTAAAGAAAGCTGAGCAGTTTCAGCGTGATAAGGAGGATAAGGATAAGGAAGTGTTTGAGAGGCTACAACGTATGACCATAGATAAATGCTATCCTGCTTTGCCTGCGGAGTCGGATACGAAGGAAGAGGCAGTTGAGGATCCTTTAATGTCCTATCTTATGAAGTCGCCACCTCCGTACGTACAGGGTACCGCAGTTCCTGTGGTCCCTGCCGTACCTGTTCTTCCACCTGTTATTCCTCCACCAGTTCCTCAACCTGCACCCGCTCTTCCGACTGTTCCTGCTCCTGTGTCTGTTTCTATTCCTACTGCTCCTCCGCTTCCACATACTCCCACTCACGCTACTGCTCCTGTGTTGTTAACCCCTGTTGTTGCTAACGTTTCTACTCCTTCTCTTGTTAGTCCTGTGTCTTACTCTTGTCCCTCTACTCGTAATCGTAATTCTCCCATTGCGGCTAGTTTCTTTCAGTCGCTCGGACCTGTTTTTGGGTCCGCTGGTTCTGATGGTCCACCTCAGAGACGTAGTCAACTTCCTGGTAATAGGGAACGCGCTGCGCTATACAATATGGCGATGGGTTGGATGGACAATCCGCAGAGAAATCCACCCCGAGTTGTTCTTGAAACATTTAGTCAATTCAACATACCGACTCAGAGATATGTGTTTGACGAAATGTGTAAACTCCTACATGATCAGATAGCGGCCGTAGCGCCTGACGAGGTGCTGACTGCCCTGTCTAATCTTCGGCTTCAGTTCGCAACTGGACTGATAGTCGATACTAATGTCCGACGTGCTATTGAGCAGTTGCTGTCTTTTCGTCTCGCTCCTATTCCTCACGCACTGTTTGTTGAGGATATTGAACGCCAACAAGCAGAGTCTGGCCAATATCCTATGCGTGAAGTTCCGCCGGTTTGGATACCAGCTGATAATACTAATGTTAATGCTCCAGTGGCAGCACATTTTCAGAGAGTGTGGATACATCTCCCATGGAAACGATCGGAAGTGCTTCAGGTGAAACAATCTTTGCCCGATCCTCGTAAAAATCCTGCTGGGTATTATAAGGAATTATCGCAGCTCGTAGATGCTACGATAATGAATCTTGCCGATATCGACATGTTGTTCGGCAACGTCGTACCACAACCGGTATGGGCTAAGATTCGTCACCAAGACCACACAAATGAATTAGGTGGTGATTGGGCTGCCATTACAGCGGCAGATGTTGGACAAGTGGCTGCTGCTAAACCCGATCAGTTGATTGAACTTCTTCCCCAGCGAATCATTACGTTAATGAAAACGCTTATGCCAGCTATGAGGGTAAATTGGGACAAGTTGTCAGCCTGTAAGCAGAAGAAAGATGAGAGTGTATCAGACTTCTTTACGAGGTTTGAGGAAGCATTTGTCGATCATAGTGGACAGGATATGGGTACTGAGGGTGGACAGAGGTTGTTTGTGGATAAATTTGTATCGAACTTATTGCCCGATTTGTGCAATAAATTGAAGAATTCAGAAAGTGCATGGGCCGTTTCTACCTCAGCTCAGATACTGGCTACGGCACAATATTATGAAAATAGAGAGAAAGAAGAAAATGACCGAGCTGATAAAAAGACAAAAGAGCTGAAAACTAAAGTGTTATTACAACAAGCGTATCCGCCGCGTTCTAATCAGAATGCGTCTCAGCAGAATAGATCACAGTCGCAATTGAATCGATCGCAGTCGCGTAACGATTCCTCTTTTCAAAGATCTTCGTTAGGGTATAATCAATGTGCTTATTGTAGACAGGAGGGACACATTAAATTCAATTGTCCCGCTTTGAACGAACGTATTAGTGGTAATTCGTCCAGAGGAGGCCGTGGTGGTTCACAGAATGCATCACGTGGTAGAGGTCGTGGTGCTCAGAACGACCGTTCCGACAACTCGTCAAATTCTAATAATTGTTTCGATCAACGTGGATCATCGCAAGGACGATCTGCGCAGTACAATGTAGACGATTATTACGTCGATCAGGGGACTGACGACAGTAATTACTAGGACAGCCAAAGACAAAAGGAGGGAGTGGTATCAGTTCCGGTTGATCAGAGAGGGCCTTACGTCGCAGTTGCTACATTGGGCGTCGTTGAGCCTTTTCTGTTGGACACTGGTGCAGCGAAAAGTTCTATTATGCATTCGAAACTCCCTGGCGCACCTTTGTCTGGCTTAACAAATGTATCCGTTGGATTTTCTGGCGCCCCAGTTAGCAATCCAGTTTCGCGCCCTTTGCCCCTTAAAATTGGGCCTTGTGAGCTCGAAGCTCCGTTGATTTTAACCACTGGTTGTGGCGAAAATCTTTTGGGTCTGGATTTGCTTAAACGTTTGTATGCGACTTTGTATTGTTCTCCTGCGGGTGTAAAGCTTACGTTAGGAGAGAGAGTAGTCTCTCCCATGTATTTGTCTCTTGATAAGCTTCCACCGGAATTGGATTCTCTTCCTGCGTCTTTGTGGGCGACGGGTCCAAATGATGTAGGCCTACTTGATATCTCCCCTTATGTTGTTCAGTTGAGATCGAATGTGCGATTGCCACGTATTCCCCAATACCGTATCTCCCTTGATGGTGAACGAGCTTTGTTAGCGATCATCTATGATTTGATCGAGAAAGATGTTATTGAGGAGACTCGGGGAAACGTGTGCAATAGCCCTGTACTGCCCATTCTTAAACGTACTGATCCTACCAAACCACCTGTTTATCGTTTTGTTATCGATTTACGGGAGGTGAATAAAATTGTGGTTCCTCAATTCCCTGTTGTGCCTGACATCACGGCGCTACTGACTCTGATTCCAGCTACTGCTTCATGGTTTTCGGTGATTGATTTGAAAAATGCCTTTTTCAGCATCCCGATCGCCGAGGAGAGCAGGGACCTTTTCGGTTTCTCTCTTGGTGGACGTAGCTTCCGGTTCAAACGCGCTCCTCAAGGCTACTGTGAAAGTCCATCGATTTACAGTCAAGCTTTGAAGGGTCAACTGGATGCGTTTCGGTTGCCGGTTGGTGCGGCTTTAATCCAATATGTCGACGACTTATTGGTGGCTGCTGATACTCAGGACATTTGCAAAATTGCTACGGTGTCGTTGCTGCAACATCTCTGTGAGTTAAATCACAAGGTGTCACCTTCTAAACTCCAATATTGCTGTCAAGAAGTAACCTATCTAGGTCACTTATTGTCAAAGGAGGGAAGGAGATTGACCCCAGAGAGAATTGCAGCGATTGCGCGAATGGCTGTGCCAAACACCCAAAGAGATGTGCGTGCCTTTCTAGGTATCACGTCGTACTGCAGGCAGTGGATTCCTAATTTTTCATTGCTAGCGAAACCATTGGTGGCTCTTACGTGCAAGGATGTTTCAACTCCTTTACCATGGACGGATGAATGTCAGAAAAGTTTTTCTGAATTACGTGATTCATTGTGTTCGGCTCCTGTGTTAGGTACCCCTGATTACAGCAAGCCGTTCACGTTATATGTTCACGAGAGAGAAGGTTGTGCGTTGAGTGTCTTAACGCAACCTTTTGGTGGTAAGCAACGTCCATGTGCATATTTTTCCTCGACCTTAGATCCAGTAGCTAGAGCATTGCCGAGTTGTTTGAGAGCAACTGCGGCAGCTGCGGTCTCTATCCGGCAATCAGCAGGACTGGTCATGGATAATATGCTTACGGTGATGGTTCCGCATGCAGTCGACACTCTTTTGAATCGAACGAAAACTCAGCACTTGACGAGTGCGAGGTTGTCTGGGTACGAATTGACGCTCTTGGCAAGCCACATTCAGATAAAACGTTGTAATGTCCTAAATCCGGCAACTTTGTTACCAATTAGTGCAGAGTCAGATGAAGTAACGGAACATGACTGTTACTTGCGTACAGAAGAGGAAACAAAGGGTCGAGTGGACCTTAAAAACACCCCATTGGAAAATCCTGACGGCACCCTGTATGTGGATGGGTCATGTTTTAAATTACCGAATGGTGATGTGACTACTGCTTATGCTGTTGTGACGTTGAATACTGTTGTTGAGACTGCGAGATTGAATCAGAATTCTGCCCAGGCTGCAGAGCTGATTGCTCTTACTAGAGCATGTGTGTTAGCAAAAGGTAAACGTGTGAATGTGTACACCGATAGCCAGTATGCTTTCGGTGTAGCGCATAGCTTTGGACGATTGTGGCGAGAGCGTGGTTTCTTGACGTCACACGGCACGAAAATACAGCATGGCCAGCTTGTGAATGATCTTTTGGATGCATTGACTTTGCCTGCTCAAGTTGCGATTGTTAAGTGTAGCGCGCATCGTAAAGTGACGGATGATGTTGGTCGTGGTAATTCGTTTGCAGATGAGATTGCTAAGGAGACTGCCCGGAACCTTAGCACTCGAATGTACGTGACGAGTTCGGTTAGGTGGCCTACAGAATCGAGTATGTGTGAGAACACTATAGAGAGTGTGAAAGCAATTCAGAATGAGGCCACCGATACGGAAAAGATGAAGTGGAAAGAAAGTACGGGAAGGTTGGATGCGAATGGTTGCTGGATCGATTTGTCGGATCAGAAAAGATGGATGTTGCCTGATGCGTATGTACTGGCCGTTGTGACAATGGCACATGGGTTAGCACATATTAGCACGAAAGGTATTTGCAAGTTGTTGGATGATGTGTGGAAGAATGATGGTATTACGAAGTGTGCTGAACGTCTGGTGAAGAATTGTATGATGTGTCTAATGTACAATCCTGGCAAAGGAACCCCAACTCCCCCTGGCAGTTTTGCTCCTCCTTCGTATCCCTTTGAGGTGATCCAATTGGACTTCATCCATATGGAGCGATGCAATAACCTGAAATATGTTTTGGTTGTGGTTTGCGCGTTCTCCCGATGGATCGAGGCCTATCCCCTCAAAGACAATACTGCTTTGTCTACTGCGAAAATCCTACTGAAGGAATATTTTCCTCGGTATGGAATGCCTAGAGTCGTGTGGTCAGATAATGGAAGTGAGTTCGTTGGAAGTGTGATGAAGAGTGTGTGTAAGGGCCTTGGAATTAATCAGAAATTCCATAGTGCCAATCATCCCCAGTCAGCTGGATTGGTTGAAGGGTACAATGGCACCCTTAAACTAAAGCTTGCGAAGATTCAGGCTACGACTGGGCTTTCGTGGCCTGACGCTTTGCCTCTAGCATTACTGTCAACTAGGGCGACTGTACACTCTCGAATAGGGCTTAGCCCCTATGAAATAGTGTTCGGCCGTCCTGCGAATGTGTGGGGGGTTCCTAGGCCAGGTATATTCGTTGATCTTGAGTATCCGATGTTGATTGACTACTTACATGACTTGACTGCTAAACTGAGGTTAATTCATCAACAGGTTTACGACGCCTTGCCGACGCAGACGGAGGGTCCAGGCCACCAGCTCCAGCCCGGTGATTGGGTAGTTACCCGTAACTTCTCACGCAAGAAGAATCTGGACCCCCGTTTTGTTGGACCTTACCAGGTGCTCCTGGCCACGAGGACTGCCGTTCGTCTTGAGGGACGGAAGAATTGGGTACATGCTACCCATTGTAAGCGAGTCCCTATTCCTTTGTCGGCAGACCCGTGGGTAAGGAAAGGCATTGCGTCAACAGAAGCAGAGACATTGCCGGCGTTTGTACCTTTTAGCGACGCACAGCTTGTTGGAGAACCCTCAGCGCAGCAGAAAGCCATTGTTGGAACATTGTCAGCAAAAGACTCAAGACCAAATCAACAAATTGATCAGCAGGACGCTGTCTCTTCAACGGATCCTTTGTTTGACGAGCAGACACGTCCCGGGAAACATCGATATTCTTTGCGTTCTCGCATTAAGGACTAATAAAAATTCCTTGTTTTGTTGAAATTGATAACTGCAATATTTTCGTTTCCCATGATCAACTTTGAACATTCGTATCGTTGAAACTTGTTTTGTACATATATCAAGCTTTTTTCTTGTATCTTTTTCCTTCCACAGCAGAGAATTATTGTGCTAAATAAATACATATTGTGTATTGAGGGCCGTAGGGCCGCGCGCGTACTTCCTTCTGGACAGTAGGTCTTGACGTTAGGTTAAAGACCGTCGGTTCCTAGGAACTCCTGGGGATTGACTATTGCTGCACAGAACGAAGTGCGTCAAGAAACGTTGCGGACGGTCATAGGGAAATGGCATTTTCGAAGCTGAACGATTTGGAAGGAGCTCAGGCGTACAGAGTCAAACTGCAGGAACTCAGTCGTACTAAATGTGTTGTATTCCAATTGTTTGTATTGTTTTTAACTGCTTCTGCATTCTTGGCGGGTGGGGTGTATTACACTATGTCTCACTTCTTACTTGCTACCCCTACTCCTACTCCTTACCCTAACCTTACTTTTACTACTACTACTGCTTCTCCCCATTCCTTTCATATTTTACCGGAACACGAACAGGCTAGACGTGTGGAATTCCGCAACAATTCCTTTATCCAGCTCCTCCACCAGCACCAGTTAGTGGTTAACACTACTAATTGTTGGGTGTGTGGGTTGATGCCACATACTACCGGTAAGGGAATTCCATATCTGGTGTTACCGTATAGTTCCCAAGGGTCAGCTCGAGCATTCCAAACAATGCTTCGAAGCGCACTGGGTTTCCACCCCACTCCAGAACAACGTTCCCCCAACTCTGGTTCTACCTCGTATCAGTGGGTGCTGTCGATGGCAATAGAGGATATGGAAGATGAGATCCATGATGCTTTTCTCATCCCTAAAGAAGAGGTACAAGCCTATAGGGTCCTGAGTAGAGGGGAATATAGTATGTTTATCAATGAAAAGCAGCTTAAAAGCTCGCCTCCAATATGGGTCGTACCCCACACTGGTAATCTTTGTCTCGTGGGTCGTGGTTCGCAAGCCTCACTTGGAGTAAGTGCTTGCACTGAAAGTTACCTTCTGCCAATGTCCCCGACCCCTGTGTTTCTGGCTGCCAAGGGTACGTACTTCATCTGTCATGATCGTGCATATACATGGTTGCCCGTAGACTTCATGGGCTCATGTTTTGTTGCAAATTTGTTGCCTCCGACGTTCACTGTAGATGCCGATTACCATAAGACTAGAGTTGTACGAGGCGTAATTAGCGAAGAGGATACTGCCGGTCAAGAGGCAGGAGACTTTTTCAAGGGTTTCCTCCCGTTTTGGGGACCTATGGTTAATAGTAGGAACCTGAGACATTTGACTCGAGTGGTAGAATCGACAGCTAATGTTACTGCCAGTGCCCTTGGTAATATCACCACAGAACTTCAGGCGGAGAGACTTATGACGTTGCAAAACCGTATGGTTTTGGATGTTGTTTTGGCAGATCGCGGTGGGGTATGTAAAGTGATCCATTCGAGCTGTTGCATTTTTCATTCCAGATAATGCTCCTACTGTCTATCAAGCCATCTCGAAGTTGCATAAGATCTCCGAATCCATACACGTGGATGTAGGGGATTGGACGCTACTTGGTTGGTTTTGGGGCCTGATGTCGACTTGGGGTTGGAAGATTCTGATGATCATCGGAGTTGTGGTAGTGTTCCTGTTCACATGTTGCCTTTGTGTGCAGTGTGGTCCTGCCTTATGTGGCCTCTGTGCTACAACGTGTATGAGACAACCTCCTGTTACCAAGGGGACTCGGTTGGACAGAGCTATGCTACAACGACATCTTGATGGTCTGATGAATATCGAATATGATTCCGACTAGTGCTTGCCTACATGAGGGCAAAAGGAGCGTCTGAGGTTCCGTGACAATTGTAAGTGGTGTTTCCGATTCGCACGAATATGGTCGAGTCTGGTATCTATGAACCGCAAATGAATTGTTTAGTAAGTGTGCGCAGTTTCGCTGTGCTAACTTAAACCGTTCGTTTGTTACGTGGGCTTTTTCATCCGTACCCACGGGTTCCATCTTAGATACGGCATCCATTTTGTCTCTTGCCCTCAAGTAGTCAGCGAACGGACGCTGTCCGCTTCGCGACCCTGGGACTCCCAAGATATTTGCGGAAGACACATGTCCTTTGAAAGTGTCTTTATGACGAGGGGGTTGCTACTGTAAGGCAGGTGGCGCCGCTCGAGGCTCATCTTGCCGCACGGACTTATTGTCTCAGCCGTGCATCTCATTAGGCACGTCCCTTTGATGCCTGTATCTCGTGTTTTCCCGACACCTCCCCTTTTACACCCTTTCCGATCTCCCCACTGTCTCCGTCTTCCTCTGCACCTGTCTTCGTTCCTGTTTCGATCTACTTGATTGCTGATTGGAATTTGCTAATGGTGGGAAGATGGGTTTTTACAGTTGGGAACCGCCAAATGTTTCCGCAGTTATGTTCCGGACCTTATGTGTTTCAAACCGACCAAAGCGACCCCTCTGGGAGCTAGATGTGGGAACTGAGTTGTAAACCTTTGTGTTCAATGTTAGCCTATGGGTAAAAACTGTATAAAAGGAGCGATCCACAGAACCAATTTGAAGCAGTCTCCCCGAACTACACTCGATGTACTTCCTGTGACTTCTGTGTTCCCTGCAGTAAATAAACCTTGACTCTTTGACGCCGAAGGAAGTGTCCCGTGTCTCTGTGACTTGTACGCCGGAACAGGTTACCCACGAAGGTTTCAGGTGTTGTGCCCTGGCACCGCTGGGTCCAAAAGAACCCAGTCCTTCACGGGCTTGGTGAGTAGTAGTAGCCATTTAATCACTCACTACTATGATGTTTTCTCCTGCTCTGTGTTGTTGTATTGCAAATATTTGTTTTTTACATGGAGCAAGCCAATAATGCCGCTGATGACGATTACATTGTAGTTAAATTATATTTCAAAATCTTCTGTGCATTTCAGGTGCACTGCTCTCCTTCTCAGTGGCGTTGCTACTATGCTTATTTGTTTTCTATTTCGTGGTCTCATTGGCCTGAGTAACTATTATGTATGAGTGTACTTTACAGAACTGCGTAATGCTAGACACTAGGGGGCAGATTACATTTACAAGCCCCTTGCGCCACGTTTACGTTGCCTTGCGTGACGCAACAGCGGCGTAAACGTGCCGCATCCCTGCGAGTCATTTACAGCATGACGCATCTAGGGAGATGCGTCACGTTATAAAGCCATGGGCCTGCACCACAATGGGTGCGTTCCTAGTACGCAGGGTGGGCGGTCCAGCGGCTGTGCGCCTCGCAAAATTGCCTGCGTGAAATGTACAAGATTTAACGCAGGCACTTCTGCGACGCTGCTACGTCAATTCAATTCCTTATGTCTGCTCGAAGCAGGCGAAAGGACTGACACAGCATGTTAAGTATTGGGTGGCCCTGAGCATTACTGGAGTTGCATTGCGTTGGCGACGTGACTCCAGCGATGCGCCGCTCTTACGTGACGAGATGCCTCACGCAAGTGCCTACCCTTGCGCCAGGGCGCGCCACATTGTAAATGAGGCACATCTGCCGTGTCGCAAGGGTAGTTTTGCGTGACGCATTTGATCTGGCGCATCTCTGGAGATGCGCCAGAACGCGTAAGTAAGTATGCCCCTAAGGGGCAGAATTGCAATTACCGTCGCATCCCTGCAAAGTAGCAGGGATGCGCCATTAATTGTGCGGCCCGCTACCACCACCAAACATGGTGCGCCGTATTTGCAATGCGGCGCACCATGGGCCCAAAACGTCACCGAAGCTTTACTGCTGGAGTTGCGTCGCAACGATGGCGCAGCTCCATCAATGCTCTGGGGTACCCTATCTCCCCAATGCTGGGTCAAGCCGTACGTCTGCTTCAAGCAGGTGCAGGGTTTGTGTGACGCATCATTGTCCTAAAGGTGACTGATTGATATTTTGTAGATTTCCCTCAGCCACTATTAGGATGTGTTCCAGCGCAGGAATGCCCTCCCTTGCGCCGGGAACGCCCCCTGATGGCGCAGGGCTTTATAACGGGATGCATCTCCCAAATGCGTCACGTTGTTATAATATTATACGCCGCACCATGGCGCCCTTTTTTGTTTAGCTGCTGCGTCACAAAAGTCACGCAAGAACGGCGCAAAAGAGCTGCAAGGGCTTAAATCTGCCCCTTCCTTTGTACCCCTGACAATAAGAAAAATAGTGGCGGTGGATTGATAGTTTGACTATTTAAATGACTGGTAATGTAGCAGGCAACTGTTAGTTTTGTCACTGATCTGACTGAAATCACAATGGAGTTTGTCTGTCACTTTGCGTCTTGCCTGCGGACTGCTGCCTGCCAGTCCTAGGTGAACGTTTCAGTACTTTGTTTAGTGAGTTACGTGACTTTCGAAGTCACAGGTCCGCAAATAAATGAAAAGTAACCATAATCAATATAATTTCGCAGAAATATTTTGTTATTGTTCTTTTGAAATGTTTGATTTGGTTGACATTGACAAGCAACAATCATCCATGTTTTCTGTTCTTTCTTTCATGTTGTACGTCAGCTCCCCCCCGGGGCGAGAGGAGGACACAGGAGCAGCAGGCGGCGGATGCTGTTCAACAGGGCCAGGATCGGGCAGGCGAGGGCTCCTCTGCTGGCCCCAGTAAGTTTTCATTTTAGACTAGTACCTATTTTTCCTAGCGTTCCTCATTTGACTTTTTTCAAAATTGTCTTTGCTCTTCTTGTAGACTGTATCTAAATTCTTATCCTGCCTCTACTATGACTCCCTGTGGTATTACTAGATTATTCTTATTAGTCTGTCTGTGTAGCTAACTAAGATTGCACGGTTGGCGAAACTCCTATGATTCTAGTCAGCAATAGCTCTATCAACTTAGTGCAGTCCTCTGGGATTGTCCATAATGTCTTTTGAAGTGTTCTATCTGGACTCATGCTTGCAAAAATTGCAAAACCTTTCGCTCGGTCACTCTAGTCTGGACCAAAAAACACAGATTGTATTTAAGTTTAAAAGCTTTATTAAAAGTAAACACATTTATTAAAATGAAGTCATAATAAAACTAAACGTTTAACTGATAATGGAAAAGTGGTTAGTGCTGACGATTAATTGAAGACATTTCTTGTGGTCGAGCCGAGCTCTCACCTGGTTTCAACTTGATCTTGTTGTTAGAAGTCCATCTTCTGTCTGTGTGGAGAAAAATGGTGCGTGTTAAAAAAACAGCCTTCATCAGTTGTGCCAAAAAGTGCAGCAAGACAACCTTCCCTGGAAAAAGGGACATTTTTTTTAACTTTCACGTAGACAGTCACAAATTACATTGTTTTCACATGTCTTCATTCCTAGACCAAAGACTAGTGACTAGTGAGTGCTTTATTCTAACATTCTTAAATGTACTTTGTAGGTGGAACATCTGGTGGCGGGGCCAGTGTGGAGGTGGTGGTGCTCGACACGAAGGCGGAGGGCGATTCTTCAGGGGAGGAGGCGGCGGCGGCGGCTGTGAGAGTTGAGACGGTGGTGGTGGCGGCCAGAGGTAAGCTCTTATATATTCCTTACTTATTGAGATTGAAGACTAGCTGGGAAGGCAAGAATATGAGATGCATGGCTGGGTGAATGATGAAGCAATGATGGGTGGAAGGACAACAGCCTGGGTGGGTGACACAGAAACTGTATGTGTCCATATACCTGGATCATGCTACTATCTGACTCTTAGATAGCATATGTGTATCTAGAGCAGGGGTACTCCTAGTACGGCCCGCGGGCCGGTGGTGGCCCGGGAAGCCTTCCTTGGCGGTGCGCAGACCTTGCAGACAATCACTGCTCCCCCGGCCCCCACAGAGCAGAGGCTTTTTTGTATTTCACCTGTTAGCGCCCCTGCATCTCCACTCTGACAATCACTGCTCCCCCGGCCCCCACAGAGCAGAGGCTTTTTTGTATTTCACCTGTTAGCGCCCCTGCATCTCCACTCTGACAATCACTGCTCCCCCGGCCCCCACAGAGCAGAGTGGAGATGCAAGGCCACAAAGAGGTGAAATAGAACAAAGCCTCTGCTCTGTGGGGCCGGGCAAGCAGTGATTGTCACGGTGGAGAAGCAGGGGCGCTACAACAAACAAAGCCTCAATAATATGTTAATGGTCTTTTAAAGACCTGTTAAGTACTTTGGTGTTGTTGTCTGTGTGTGCGCGTTGAGGAAGCGGTCTCAACCCGGGCTGAAGGCTGACACAGATAGACACTCACACAGTGAGATGACAGAGGGGGAGGGAGAGGGAGGGCAGGAGGGAGAGAGAGATGGAGGGAGGGCAGGAGGGAGAGCAGGAGGGAGAGAGATGTATGTAAATGCTGGGTCTGGTGGCTCAGTGGATGAGGGCATCTGCTGCAGGGACCTGTGTGCAACCTCATGGTCACAAGTTATCGTTTTGCTTTAGCCCCGCCCCCTCTGACTCCGCCCCCACCAGTGCCGCCCTCGGCCCCAAACTACACTGTAAATGTAGCCCCTGAGAGAAAGTTTGTGAGTACCCATGATCTAGAGAGAGTAGACGGTCAGTGGATGAACTAAGTGTAACTTTGAAGAGCATGTAACACTGCTGCACCCGCACGTCCGTTCCAGTGTAGGAAAGGCAAGGAAAAGAACTTTTAATTTTGTCCAAATACTACCATAAATAGTAGCAGTAGTTTGTATTGCAAGCACTGCATAGATCCGGTTATTATGGTGGCCACTCCCTACCTCTCTTAATAAGTTTAGTAGTACTCAGTCATTCATGTGTGGATGTATCACTGGTCACTCAATAAAAAGCAAAGCACCTAAAGTCATCCCATATATAAGCAAAAACATCCCATGTGAAGTGATAGATAATCAGATTATTTATCTTCTTCAATTTTCCATTTCTAGTACTCATTTCCACTGTAGGGTGAAAGTTACATTAATTAAGCAGTAGCCCTTGAGTTGTAACAGAGTATTCTCAGTGCCACCCGTAATAGAAAAGTAAGAGCTTCACCACCTGCATGTACTGGATGGGTACAGTAACGCAACGGCAACGCAAGTCTAGGTCACTCCTCATGGCGTGCGTCTCTTTTTCTCGGGTGCAAGTTTACTGCGCTGGCATTATGCTGGCTTGCAGAAAATAACGTACCAATTTTCCAAAACAAGAGATAAGAAGAAGAATAAGACTGGTGTACTTTCATAGTCGACTCCAATGGAAGTCCACAGTGCTCGTAGAATTTGTTCCTTAAACTCCCACTAATGTTAGAGCAAGGATGAAGAAGTGTGAGGTTAGATAGATACTGGCCTCAATAGTTATGTAATGCACTTGCAAGTTGCTAGTTGTAGTGCAACACAAATTTCTGCTGAATGATTGAGTTAATCTTAAAGAGCATTGGTTACAGACTATGTCTTTCTTTCTTCATATAGGTTCTCCTTCCAAACGAACAAGGAGGAAGGAGCTGGCTAGAGCGGCCCGGCAACGGAGGATCGAGGCCACTGTTGCGGAATATCGGCGGCTGGTGGCCCTGGAGGACGAGGAAAGTGTGCAGTCGACAACAACAACAACGTCGTCTGCATCGGCCTCCGTGGCCCCACGGGCTGCCACCCAGCACAGTGGTCCACCCAGACTGAGCCGGGCTGCCAAAGGCAAACGCCACCGCCGAGCAGCAAGGCCAACAGCTGCCTCTCACAGGCATTGCACCTGCAAGGCAGTGAAGGCACGCCTGCGCCGCACTACCCTGATGGTGTCCCGCCTTCAGCAGGAGCTCGCCTTGCTCCGCGAGGAGCATGATGCCCTGGCCCAAAAAGTTAACAGCATCCACCCACAGTGTCCCTTGCCCCTTTTTTAGAGACTTTTGGGGGGTGGGATTTGGGAGTTGGGTTTTTGGGGACTTTTGAAGGACAATCGTTGGGGTTAGGGAGGGTCTTGCGGGAGATTATTTTGTTAGGGATATAAATATACTTTTTCAAACTTTATCTGAGCATACCTGTTTTTTACTGCTTGCCTGGTGGGTGGGGGTTTAACGTTGACTGTTTTCCTGAAAGTTTAGTTCCATTTTCTTCCTTTAAGTGTAAATGCCCAAATGTTTTCAACACTAAGTGCCTCGCACAGACTAAGTGAAGTGAATCCAAGAGTCCTAGGACTTTAGTAGTACTACCTTCAGTCTCTCGTCTCTCGTACTAATACTCCATTATACCCCCAAACCACCAAACGCTTATCTTACCTGTAATTTGTGTTTGAAAGTAGGGCTAGACCCAGGGCTGGCTCCACAGGAAACACCGAATAAGGTTGGCAATCTTGGTCGGATAAAATTTCCTCATAGCGGTGGTACTAGTGGTGTGACACAGTGGCAGTTGCATGCCTATGAAAAAAAAGAAAATGAAATCTGGTTTGTCCTCCTGAGCAATTCAACGGTACAACTGAGAATATAGCAGGTGACAGAAGTACAGTAGAGCAGTGCCACATTGTAGCCTAACAAATGGTAAAGTATAACTACTAATTCGGTTGAAGTTCTTTCACATTAGCAATGGTTCTTTGTCAAGCAGAGTAAGAATATATCCTCGGATTTCTTCACCAGCCTGTTGCTATCACCTTATCCTCCCCAGCAAGTGTGTGGATTTATTGCTGTCATAATAATTTAGTCACACATCAATCAAAACCACACAGCCCGGGGGAAGAGGGTTAGGGTTTGAAAAATGGATGGGTACGGGGGGTTTTGGGAAAGGTTTTGGGAGACAAGAAAAAATAGCACAGCATAGACAAACTATTGTGAACATAAACAAATCTTTGGGTACAAACCTATCCATCAATCTTTGAAAGTGCATACACTACTGCATGCATGTCAGTGAAAAGTAAGTAGTACATTCGACAACTGTGGAAAGAAAGAATGCGACAGTACAGGGCCTGTGTGGAATTATTGATAACGATATTCAACATAAGGTCTCTGTAGCCAGATACCCGAGAGCCTTGCTGGTCACTATAAATCCATTCACAACAACACTCAATGGGGTTGGTCTGGAAGGTGTCAGGTTTACTCCCCGTGATCCAGTCGATGCAAATATGGTTCCACCTCCAAATGTCACCAACACCCAGAAGTGTAAACACAGGGTGTTCGAGCCATTAGGCGGGGGAGAAAAATAACAAACTAAAATAAAAAATGTGGGATGGGTAAAGGTAGGGTCAGCAGGGAAAGGATACCTGTAACAGAAGACAAGACAGGCATCAGTGAAGTGCTGTCCTAACATACAAGGGTACTCTCATATAGTCTCACTAAATAACCAAGGAAGTAGACAAGTACCTGAGCACCAAGAAAACATGACCTTGGATAGGAAATACTATAGCCCTTCTGCCACAATCTGTGAGGAAGGCCTAAGAAACACATAAACATATAGTTAACGAACACACTCCTGTCGCACCAAACACACTCGCGTTATACTAAGACATCAAACCCACTACTCACAACATACCACAAACATGGTAGAGGACTCAATGTACAAAGGGGGTTCCAAATAGTCAAAGCAAAGATGTATGGTCCAACAAAAAGGAAGAGGGAAACGGTAGTGTGTAGGAAGCAAGAACTACAACACTGCGCTCTCTAAGTAATGACCCAGTAGAGAATCTTTGGTGAAGGTCAAACAGAAAAACGTAGTTGCGACCACCACTGAATTCTGCCAACAACACACCCCACGGTGCACTACACAAAGAGAACTGGGGTAGCCTGTAGTTACCTCACTACATGCCCAGTTATGGATTTCCTTTGAAATACACAGTTATACAACGGAGACGCGTAGTTGTCCTTACTACCGCGCTCCGTTTTAATAGTACAAAAACGATCCCCGATGTGAACGCTAACACGTGGTATAGACCGCCACTGTGCTCCGCCACAAACAATTCAACCAAACAGGAATTCATCAAAGGTAGAATTCTGTTAGAAAACAGTGACAGAACCTCCCTTAACAATCCGTTCAGGCAGTAATCAGCTGACCGCACGGGCGGCCGAAGAGTTTAGAGCGGCTTTACCTGAAGACGCGTGAAGTCCGTCTACCGCCAAGGACAGAACACGGAAGCGCTCCCCACTGAGCCTCGGGGGGGGGGGGGAAGGTGATAGTCCACAGGAGACACGATAGAAAAGCATGCAGAGCGTCCGCTCTCATGCCGGTGCAGAACAGAAACCAGAATAACGCGCAACAGGAAGCGCGTCTGTTCCCCAGATAAACTTCCTGCAAGTCTCCCGCCTACTCATGGGAAATGTAGTTTCATAGTACGCTAGGCGCTTAGGGGCTGCGTAACCTGACAGAAGGTATAGTAGATAGAAAAGGAGAAATTGCTTTTTTTCTAGGTGTCCCCTCACTCACCAGGGTTGCCCCTTGGTGACATGCTTCATCATTGGGGCCATCCCAGTCCTCTACGGCCTGGGGCGTGCTGCGACTTGCGAATTACATAGGAGCACTTACAAATGACTATGTGTGGTGCAGATGTGATAGTGGAGTGGACTAAGTGATGTGTTAAGGGATCAATTTAGAAGCCTAGAGAGAGCCAAGAAATGCAGTCACAGTCAGAGAAAAAGGCAAGGGATACTGTATCTATGTGGATGTAGTGGTCCTGTTGGAAGTGGTAAGTAAGTTGCCTGCAGAAAAAAAATCCTCCTATTAGCGGCACTCCTCCATTGCAGCCGACGCTTCGTCCATCGATGTTGGTCACCAGAAGACACCCTGCAAAAAAAAGCACAGCATAGACAAACAATTGAACATAAACAATTCTTTGGGTACACTACAAACCTATCCATCAATCTTTGAAAGTGCATACACTACTGCATGCATGTCAGTGAAAAGTAAGTAGTACATTCGACAACTGTGGAAGAAAGAATGCAACAGTAAAGGGCCTATGTGTAAATTATTGATAACGATATTCAACATAAGGTCTCTGTAGCCAGATACCCGAGAGCCTTGCTGGTCACTATAAATCCATTCACAACAACACTCAGTGGGGTTGGTCTGGAAGGTATAGTAGATAGAAAAGGAGAAATTGCTTTTTTTCTAGGTGTCCCCTCACTCACCAGGGTTGCCCCTTGGTGACATGCTTCATCATTGGGGCCATCCCAGTCCTCTACGGCCTGGGGCGTGCTGCGACTTGCGAATTACGTAGGAGCACTTACAAATGACTATGTGTGGTGCAGATGTGATAGTGGAGTGGACTAAGTGATGTGTTAAGGGATCAATGTAG
Source organism: Lissotriton vulgaris (assembly GCF_964263255.1). Taxonomy (NCBI): domain Eukaryota; kingdom Metazoa; phylum Chordata; class Amphibia; order Caudata; family Salamandridae; genus Lissotriton; species Lissotriton vulgaris. The sequence continues at coordinate 30,173 of NW_028250995.1, forward strand.
AAGCCGAGAGAGAGCCAAGAAATGCAGTCAGAGTCAGAGAAAAAGGCAAGGGATACTGTATCTATGTGGTTGTAGTGGTCCTGTTGGAAGTGGTAAGTAAGTTGCCTGCAGAAAATAAATCCTCCTATTAGCGGCACTCCTCCATTGCAGCCGACGCTTCGTTCATCGATGTTGGTCACCAGAAGACACCCTGTCCACTGCCTGCCTGATTCTGAATTGTGGCTCGCTACTGTGAAGCCTGACTCCATCCTTTTTTCCCCATTGCAGAGACTGAAACCCGGCCTGTAATTATTCAACGAAAAACAGGAAGTGATATAATATTACAACACCACTGATAAATAAATATAAGGTATGTAGGCTGTGGAGTGCAAAAAGTCACAATTTGATTTTCCTAGTAGACAGTACAATATTTTTGAAAGTGCGTACTCTGAGTCACCTTTTGAAGGATAAATAAGTATGGGCAAATTAATGTAGCGGATCTTGCCCCTCAAGCTAGGTGTACTGTAAACTGTGTTTTAGAACAAAATTAGATCTTCCTAGCAGTGCTCCCACCCAGACCCTTACTAAAGCCAGTCGCAAAAATGTAGAAGACCCCCAATCAAATCTCAAAAAACGAGGCCTAGCAGAAAACTGGTGACAAAACTTACTTTGAAAGTAAAAGTAGGCCGAAGTACCCCCTTCCTAATTACCCATTACCCACCGTGGATTGCATTCAAACCACTTGCAAGCAACCAAGCAAAAGTAGCCATAGCCAGCATCGCTCCAAGACTCGAAATCCCCCCCACTCAAACACATGCAATAGAAATACTGCAAACCCTAACGAACCCTAAGTTAAGAATAGTGGCAAAGGCTTTCTTTAACTATGCCAAATCCCCCCTTTCCCACCATGGATTTTCTTCAAATGACTTGCAACCAAAATTACACATTCTCACGAGTGCTCTAAGACCCCAGAACTCAGTTGGAAAAATCTAGAACACCCCGAAACACATGCAATCCTGCTGCTAGGGCTAACCCTAACGAACCCTAAGTTACAAAAAGTGCCAAAACTAAAGGCTTTTCCGCGCGGATTTTGTCCCAACCACTTCTACCCGGTATTAGACCTTCCCAGGAATGCCCCAAGACCCGTCAACCCACCCGCCAAGAAGCATAACACCCCCAAACAGGCCAAAAGCAAAATCTCATACTTGCAATATTTCTGGGCCTTCGGTCCAAACGCGCTGCGTAGCTAGGCCATAAGTCGGGGTTGGCACGACGGATTTCCTGAAAAGCAAATGCAATCAAGATTAGAGTGTCCCAGCAATGCTCCCAGACCACGAAACTCACCCACAAAGAGACGGAACCCCCCCTAAGAGCACCTCAAAGGCAAGCAAGTCATCAAAAACACCCAAAAAATTCCGCCTGGGATTTGGTCCAAAACACTTTTATCCGGTATTAGAGCTTCCCAGCAATGGCCCCAGAGCCGTCAACCCAGGAGAAAACGAGTAGAAGACCCCCAAACAGCCAAAGAGCAAAAGTACAAAAATGGGGACTTAGTCAATTTTTCACAAATTTCCAAAATCACTCCGCGCGCGCTCTGCAGCTAGGCCCTAAGTCCCCTCTGCCACCATGGATTTGCTTCAAACCTCTTGCAAAGTAAAGTATATATAGCCAGCAGTGCTCCCAGACCACGAAACACACCCACAAACACCAGGAAGCCCCCCAAACAGGCCCCCGAAAACGCTACATAGAGCAAAATGTCAGAAATAGCCCAAAAAAAAAATCGGCCTGGATTTTGTCCCAACCACTTCTACCCGGTATTAGACCTTCCCAGGAATGCCCCAAGACCCGTCAACCCACCCGCCAAGAAGCATAACACCCCCAAACAGGCCAAAAGCAAAATCTCATACTTGCAATATTTCTGGGCCTTCGGTCCAAACGCGCTGCGTAGCTAGGCCATAAGTCGGGGTTGGCACGACGGATTTCCTGAAAAGCAAATGCAATCAAGATTAGAGTGTCCCAGCAGTGCTCCCAGACCACGAAACTCACCCACAAACACCAGGAAGCCCCCCAAACAGGCCCCCGAAAACGCTACATAGAGCAAAATGTCAGGAATAGCCCAAAAAAAAAATCGGCCTGGATTTTGTCCCAACCACTTCTACCCGGTATTAGACCTTCCCAGGAATGCCCCAAGACCCGTCAACCCACCCGCCAAGAAGCATAACACCCCCAAACAGGCCAAAAGCAAAATCTCATACTTGCAATATTTCTGGGCCTTCGGTCCAAACGCGCTGCGTAGCTAGGCCATAAGTCGGGGTTGGCACGACGGATTTCCTGAAAAGCAAATGCAATCAAGATTAGAGTGTCCCAGCAGTGCTCCCAGACCACGAAACTCACCCACAAACACCAGGAAGCCCCCCAAACAGGCCCCCGAAAACGCTACATAGAGCAAAATGTCAGGAATAGCCCAAAAAAAAATCGGCCTGGATTTTGTCCCAACCACTTCTACCCGGTATTAGACCTTCCCAGGAATGCCCCAAGACCCGTCAACCCACCCGCCAAGAAGCATAACACCCCCAAACAGGCCAAAAGCAAAATCTCATACTTGCAATATTTCTGGGCCTTCGGTCCAAACGCGCTGCGTAGCTAGGCCATAAGTCGGGGTTGGCACGACGGATTTCCTGAAAAGCAAATGCAATCAAGATTAGAGTGTCCCAGCAGTGCTCCCAGACCACGAAACTCACCCACAAACACCAGGAAGCCCCCCAAACAGGCCCCCAAAAACGCTACATAGAGCAAAATGTCAGAAATAGCCCAAAAAAAAAAAATCGGCCTGGATTTTGTCCCAACCACTTCTACCCGGTATTAGACCTTCCCAGGAATGCCCCAAGACCCGTCAACCCACCCGCCAAGAAGCATAACACCCCCAAACAGGCCAAAAGCAAAATCTCATACTTGCAATATTTCTGGGCCTTCGGTCCAAACGCGCTGCGTAGCTAGGCCATAAGTCGGGGTTGGCACGACGGATTTCCTGAAAAGTAAATGCAATCAAGATTAGAGTGTCCCAGCAGTGCTCCCAGACCACGAAACTCACCCACAAACACCAGGAAGCCCCCCAAACAGGACCCCCGAAAACTCTACATAGAGCAAAATGTCAGAAATAGCCAAAAAAAAAATCGGCCTGGATTTTGTCCCAACCACTTCTACCCGGTATTAGACCTTCCCAGGAATGCCCCAAGACCCGTCAACCCACCCGCCAAGAAGCATAACACCCCCAAACAGGCCAAAAGCAAAATCTCATACTTGCAATATTTCTGGGCCTTTGGTCCAAACGCGCTGCGTAGCTAGGCCATAAGTCGGGGTTGGCACGACGGATTTCCTGAAAAGCAAATGCAATCAAGATTAGAGTGTCCCAGCAATGCTCCCAGACCACGAAACTCACCCACAAACAGACGGAACCCCCCCTAAGAGCACCTCAAAGGCAAGCAAGTCATCAAAAACACAAAAAATTTTCCGCCTCGGATTTGGTCCAAACCACTTTTAGTGCTTCCCAGCAATGGCCCCAGACCCGTCAACTCACCTGCAAAGAGGTAAAACAACACCCCCACAAGTGCTGAGTCTTTCTTCATTGGGCGTAAACCAGCCCTCTGCTTTGATGGAAATAGGAGTCTGGAGGAGGAGGATAGAGGAGCATGTTCTTCTGAACTTGTGAACCTGAGGAATGCAGACTGCGGCACCTTCAAATAAATTAGCAAACAAGTGAAGACAGTTCTGCTGATGGGCTTGTTTTTGTGATTATCTGATTAAAGTTTGAATTATATTAACTGTGCACAACAAAGAAAGACAGACACACAGGAATAAAAGTGAATAAGGATGAAAAAGAAAGTTATTGATTCGTTGTCTCATTTTCAGGGCTCGTAGTCGGTATCACGGTCCAGGAATAAGAATAAGGCTTCGTCATCATACTCTGCGAATTCAGGCAGGGTGAGGTCAGTGTCACCTGACAGAGTAGAAATTCCCTCATCTATGTTGCTGGCCACCTCCTCTTCATCCGGCACGCTCTCTCGTACTCTGAAATCTGGTGGTATGAAGTGCTGATTCATCTTGATCATTGTTAACCTCTCCACATTTTTGGGCGAGAGGCGGCTCCGTTTGGGAGTTACAATCCCACCAGCCGCACTGAAAACCCGTTCAGAAGACACACTTGCGAGTGGGCAAGACAAGTAGTTTAAAGCCAGGTTGGTGAGCTGTGGCCACAATTCTTTTTTCCCATGCCAATACGCCAATGGGTCAGAATTAACATAGACCTCTGTTGAGTCATTCAGATAGTCCTTCACCATCGACTCAAGGTCCTCATCCAAGGTTCCTCCACTTTGCTTAGCTCTTGCTGTGCCTCTGACCTTTTGAGAACCATACCCACGCAGAGCTAGCCAATCCTCTTCAGCCTCCAATGTTTCTGTTGTCTTTCGTGCAGATGATCCGGTTGCCGGTGTCTTTAACGGCTGAGAGGTCACTTGTGCCACAGCCACAGGTGCAGAAGTGGATTGTTTTGACTGGGGATGGCCTGCTGATGTACTGCCATTTCCTTCAATTTCCAGCCGTTCTGTTTCAAACTTCTTGGCTGACAAGGCTAGCCAACGTTTGTACTTTGGAACATGTTCATCATCAAAAGGAAAGAATGCTTGGCCTGCCAGCGCCTTTTTGTAGCGTGGATCCAGAATAGTAGCACAAATGTAATGCTGTTCTGAGTGGATCTTTTTAAGACGTTCATCACCTTGTAGGAGCTCTAATAATTGCTCAGCCAGAAGCAAAGAGTCTTGCTTTTTGTCATCTTTTCCAAACACAGAACACACCTCCTTCAGTTGGTCCTCCAGCATGTACAACAATGGGATAGCTTTTCCCAAATTAGAGTCCTCCTTGCTGACTGCACGCGTGAAGACCTCAAAAGGACGAAGCATGCGTGTCAGGCTTTCAACTATGTTCCATTGCGGCCCACCCATCCTCAGCTCCTCTATACCCTCTTTCAAGAAATATTGATCGAGTTCCGTATACTGCTCATACAGACGCTCAAGCATGTAGAAGGTTGAGTTCCAACGTGTTACCACCTCCTGGATGAGTGCTTTCACTGGCATTTGACATTGATATAGCAGGCTCCTCAGCTGCTTCCGGGCCTTAAAAGAATGCCTGAAATGCTTGCAAATTTTTCGGCAGGTCTCCAATACACTGTACGCTGCACTGCGTTTATTACCCAAGAATTTTTGGACAACCAGGTTTATACAGTGCGCCAAACACGGCACTCTGAAATAGTAACCGTCCCTCATGGCCTTAACTATATTGGCGCCATTGTCCGTGGAAACATAACCAACCTTGCGTTTTAGTGGGGACAGACAGTTAAGGACCTTTGTGTTAAAGACATCCAAAATGTTTTCTGCTGTGTGACGTTTCTCCAAACCAAACATGGCTAGTGTTGCATGTTTCCGAGCACCTTTAAAAACAATGTTAGTGTCAACACCTGAGTTTAGCTTTGCTTTAGCCCCTGAAAAAGAGACCCAGTGTGCAGTGATGCACATGTAATCAGCGCCTGCGCCACTGGTCCACATGTCTGTTGTCAGATGTATAGTGTGAACAGCACTCTTCTGCAAAGCTGCCCCAATCACCTTCAGAACATCTTCATGTAGTGCTGGAACCGCAACTCGTGCAAAATAGAACCGGCTAGGAACCTTCCATTTAGGGCAGAGCGCTGTCACTAATTCTAGAAAACCAACCCCTTCTACAAAAGAAAAAGGGAGAAGGTCCAGAGCTAGCATTTTAGCCAGCTTAGTGTTATACAGATGGGTCATTAGGTGGTTGCGTTCATATTGCGCTTCTGTAAACAACATCTTTTTAATGTTGCCCTGGACCAATGATTTACGGGATGATGATGATCTCTTCGACCCAGTTACGCTCGCTGATGAACTTTTCCGCATTGATGTCTCACTCTCTCCCACACTCTTAGTGTGGCTCCCATGGGGTGTGCTGCTGACATGGGAACTGGGTGTAAGTGAAGTGTTTGAATCGTCTTCTTCTACCTCCTCGTCATCAGCAGATGAAAAATCAACGTTTTCATTACGTGCAATTCCGGCTTTCTTGACCGCCTCTAGGTGCGGAAACCATTGGACAGCGTGCCTTCTCTCAAGATGACCTCTCTGGCCTCCGGTACCATAGTTAGAACCAAGCTTACCACGACTAAATCGAAGCTTACAAAGGCTACAAATGGCTACGTTTTCCTTTTTTGGGCAAACACTAAAGAAGTCCCAAACTGGAGACTTGAAATGTCTTCGGGGGCCGGAGGAGGCGGCGATACTGGTGGTAGTGGTCCTGCTGCTAAAGCCAGATGAAGTGGAGGATGTGGATTGCCGAACTTCAGTACGTTTTGCACTTTCACCACCACGAATTGAGGTCGAGGACGAGGTGGGTACCTTCTTGCGAAGAAATATGGAAGCGGTAGGTTTTGGTGTACTACTTAACTCCAAATCTAATGATTCCATTTCCATTGCCTCCTCGCCGACATCATCATCACGCTCAGCAGCTTCTCGGGATAGGGTCAAAATGTCTCTTTGCTGCATGCCCGGTGGGGCTGCAGTGACCTTTGTGATGACTGGCTCGTCGTCATCGTGAGAGGCTTCATCACCAGCAGTATCTGTCACTTCTTGTTGAGCCTCATCACACTCCATAGGTTTGAGTTTTTGGACAACCTTCCTTTTACGCTTAGGTACCGGTGTCAGATCATGGTGTGCCTCACTGTCAGACCGCAGTTGTGGTTCCCAAGACGGATCACTTGCATCAGAACGAGGTGGGCTTGAAGAAGATGTAGACACCCCCCTTGATCTTTTCCTTGCTAGGGATGTGGAAGACAATGAATGATCATCAGGAGGAGTGGCTTCCAATGATACCTCGGCTTCATTGTCGATTTCCAAATGTGCCCCTACTTCGGGAGGAACAACTATTGTGGGCACTTGTGAACCTCCATGCACCTTTGCTTGCGCATCTCCTTTTGCTGCCTCTCCTTCCACATGTACTTGGGCGTGTACTTGCACATGGTGTTGTTGTTGCGGCTGTGGTTGTTCAACACTTGTCAGATGAGTTACAACAACCTGTGTTGATTCAGGGACATTGCTGCTACTTTCTTGCGATGAGCCAACATCACTGGTCGATGGTGATTGGAGAAGTACACTGACTGCCTCTGAAGCACTCAAGGGCTTTGACTTAAGTTGGCGTGGTGGTGGAGGCACTGAACCCAATGGAGCAGGGGTGCTGCTCCCAGCTTGGTCCCCAGCAGATCCTGCTGCTGCAGGCGTACTTTTTTTTTTGCTCCCAAAAAAAGTGGCGGGTGGCACACCAGCCTCCTTGGTAACTTGCTTCTTCTGCTCCTTACTAGCAACTTTCTTGTTAGAGGAGCTACGGAGAACTTTCTTTGGGGGCGGGGCCATCTTCTTCAGAGCAGGTCAGACAGCAGGCCGCAGTTGCACGAATTGTAGAGTTGTCTGAGGCCAGACGTGACGTCGCGTGACGTTATGCTGCACACACACACCGCTGCAGGACTTCTTCCTGGCACTGGTGGTTCTCTTGAGTCTTGTGCAACTAAAAAAAATGGAAGACAGAGGAACATCAGTTCAGTTATAGAGCACAAAAAAATCGAAAAACACTGCAAAATCAGCACAATCCCAATCCATCCATGCCCTCCATAATGTTTAAATTCAAGACAACCCACAGAAAGACTAGGCCCATGCAAGACTCACTACCCCTGGGCATAAATAAAGGTTGAAAAGTAGGCAAAATGGTTGGAGGCCTAACAACAAAGCCTGCATTTAAAATGGCCACTTGCCTGCCAGCACATGGCCAGTGCCTGTAGCTGCACTCAAAATGGCCACCAGCCACATGGCATGTCCCTCCCCATGAACACCCCCAAAAATCGAAAAACACTGCAAAATCAGCACAATCCCAATCCATCCATGCCCTCCATAATGTTTAAATTCAAGACAACCCACAGAAAGACTAGGCCCATGCAAGACTCACTACCCCTGGGCATAAATAAAGGTTGAAAAGTAGGCAAAATGGTTGGAGGCCTAACAACAAAGCCTGCATTTAAAATGGCCACTTGCCTGCCAGCACATGGCCAGTGCCTGTAGCTGCACTCAAAATGGCCACCAGCCACATGGCATGTCCCTCCCCATGAACACCCCCAAAAATCGAAAAACACTGCAAAATCAGCACAATCCCAATCCATCCATGCCCTCCATAATGTTTAAATTCAAGACAACCCACAGAAAGACTAGGCCCATGCAAGACTCACTACCCCTGGGCATAAATAAAGGTTGAAAAGTAGGCAAAATGGTTGGAGGCCTAACAACAAAGCCTGCATTCAAAATGGCCACTTGCCTGCCAGCACATGGCCAGTGCCTGTAGCTGCACTCAAAATGGCCACCAGCCACATGGCATGTCCCTCCCCATGAACACCCCCAAAAATCGAAAAACACTGCAAAATCAGCACAATCCCATTCCATCCATGGCCTCCATGATGTTTAAATTCAAGACAGCCCACAGAAAGACTAGGCCCATGCTAGACTCAAATACCCCTGGTGAAAAGGCCACAAGTACAGGCCCAAAAAACGAAAATCACTGAAAAATCTGCACAATCCCATTCCATCCATGGCCTCCATGATGTTTAAATTCAAGACAACCCACAGAAAGACTAGGCCCATGCAAGACTCACTACCCCTGGGCATAAATAAAGGTTGAAAAGTAGGCAAAATGGTTGGAGGCCTAACAACAAAGCCTGCATTCAAAATGGCCACTTGCCTGCCAGCACATGGCCAGTGCCTGTAGCTGCACTCAAAATGGCCACCAGCCACATGGCATGTCCCTCCCCATGAACACCTCCAAAAATCGAAAAACACTGCAAAATCAGCACAATCCCATTCAATCCATGGCCTCCATGATGTTTAAATTCAAGACAACCCACAGAAAGACTAGGCCCATGCAAGACTCACTACCCCTGGGCATAAATAAAGGTTGAAAAGTAGGCAAAATGGTTGGAGGCCTAACAACAAAGCCTGCATTCAAAATGGCCACTTGCCTGCCAGCACATGGCCAGTGCCTGTAGCTGCACTCAAAATGGCCACCAGCCACATGGCATGTCCCTCCCCATGAACACCCCCAAAAATCGAAAAACACTGCAAAATCAGCACAATCCCATTCAATCCATGGCCTCCATGATGTTTAAATTCAAGACAACCCACAGAAAGACTAGGCCCATGCAAGACTCACTACCCCTGGGCATAAATAAAGGTTGAAAAGTAGGCAAAATGGTTGGAGGCCTAACAACAAAGCCTGCATTCAAAATGGCCACTTGCCTGCCAGCACATGGCCAGTGCCTGTAGCTGCACTCAAAATGGCCACCAGCCACATGGCATGTCCCTCCCCATGAACACCCCCAAAAATCGAAAAACACTGCAAAATCAGCACAATCCCATTCCATCAATGGCCTCCATGATGTTTAAATTCAAGACAGCCCACAGAAAGACTAGGCCCATGCTAGACTCAAATACCCCTGGTGAAAAGGCCACAAGTACAGGCCCAAAAAACGAAAATCACTGAAAAATCTGCACAATCCCATTCCATCCATGGCCTCCATGATGTTTAAATTCAAAACAGCCCACAGAAAGACTAGGCCCATGCACCACTCACTACCCCTGGTCAAGGCCCCAACAACAGGTCAAAAATCGAAAAACACAGAAAAATCAGCACAATGCCAATTCATCTATGGCCTCCATGATGTTTAAGTTCAAGACAACCCACAGAAAGAATCAGTCCACCCACCACTGAGTACCCCTGGGCAAAAGGCCCCAAAACAGCCCAAAAATCGAAAATTCAAAAATTTTAGTTGCAGCAACTGTAATGCCCCAAACAAACTTACTTGTAAAATTTCTAATCCAACAGTGATCCAAAGAAAGTCAAAAAGGCCTCAAATCCAAAGATCCAGCAGCACCCACAAAAAGTAATCCTTCCAGCTCCACATCCAAATGAAAAGTGACCAGGAGATGGACAAAGCACTGGGAGGAGCCTGCTGAACAGGAACAGGAAGTTGAAGACTATGGGGCACTTCCTTCCTCCCACCCCCCTGCCCCCCTCCCCAAAATGGACTCCTCGCTAAAAAAGTGCAGGCAAATGTCAAACTAAGGAGTTATTCACATAAAAATCATCATTTCTAGAAGGTTTATGCTGCTTGCTGGTGGATTTCTTGTGCAGAATTGCAAATTTATATTTTCGCTCGCCGCATCTCAAATCTCGCAATTGCGAAGTACCGCGAGACGTGATCTCGCCGTACTCGCGTTGACAAACTATCGCTGGCAAGCCGCGATGACGTAATCGCGCTCGCCAATTCCCGCGGGATCACACAGCAAGATCCAAAATGGCGCAGCACTCGCAAACTATCGAAAAAAACAACTCGGCAAACGATGATAAACGCCGCGCGCCGCAAAAATTGTATCACCAACGCCGCGCGCCGCCAAAAAAATCCGCTGCGTGCGAATTTGCGGATTTTGCGGGAAATCCGCAAATCTCGCGGATTGCGGATTTCCCGAAAATCCGCAAAATCCGCGAGCGTAACGGATTTTCCGCCCATGCTTACTTCATACGCTTGGGTCTGGGACAACAAAGATACACTGGTAAAACACCCAACACACACATCATGTTTGGGGGCATATCATCACGGTCTAATGCAAACCGATTCGGTCACAGCCATTCGCTGCAAGTTATTGTGGTGATAGATGAAGGTGAGTATACAATGGACATGATAGCCTCATCCGAACTGATTAGGTCACACCCATTGGCTGCAACTTATTAGGGTACTAGACGCGGGTGAGTATTCAAAGGACGCGGTAGCCGTACCCTAACTAATTCGGTCACACCCATTGGATGTTGGTTGTTATGGCGATTCCTCTCATCATTGCGTGGAAACCGATTCAGTAACCTCCCATCACCAATGTATCAAAGTCACTCGTGGTCCAATGAAGAATTTTGAAGATTGCGGTTATCGTGTTGTTTGCAACCAATTCGGTCACACCACTTGGATGCTGGTTGTAATGGCGACAGACACGTGTTTAGATTCCTATCATCATTGCCTGGAAACTACTTAGTAACCTTCCATCACTAGTGAATCAAAGTCACTCGTGGTCCAATGAAGAGTTTTGAAGATCTCAGTAGGCTTGTTGTTTGCAACCGATGCGACCCTATCACTTTTGCTGCATGGATTTGATACCGCCTCTGCTATTTAGATAAAAGACTGTCTGTTCCCTAGAGACTTCACTAGCCTGCACTACCTGCATCTTTCCTGCACCTCCCCATCTCTCTGCTGCTGTTACCACATCTTCTGGGAGCTACCTGCCGTGGCAAGTACAGTGGACAGGGCCCCAGCTTTCAGCGAGGAGGAGAACAAGGCCCTGTTGGACACCTTCATGCCACTGTGCAGCCTTCTGTATGGCAAACCAGAGGAGCAGGTGAGTGAGTATCACACTGCATTTTGAATGCACATGTGCAATCACCATGCTATACTATCATTAGGAAAGCATGTAAAATGTTATCTGTAATTTTGAAAGTGTGCAGATAACTGTTGTGGGCAGGGGTTGAACATCTTATCACTGTTCTCATGGGACGGAGTCATAATTGAACTGAGGACAACTTCCCCGAATGCCATATGCCTAGCCCATAAATATTGGTGCCAAATGGAGCATTTACCAGTGTGTACAGGTGTCTGAAACATGTTGCATGTACACTAAGGTTCTGTCACCATGTCATCCTTACAGGTCAACGCCCATGATAAGGCCAAGATTTGGAGGACCATCGCCAAGAAGGTGTGCCCCATGAGGTTGCAGCTCCGGCACATCGTCAGTGCCACAAGAGGTTGCAGGACCTTTTGACTGGGTCAAGAAGATTGCAGAGGTCCAGCTGGGCCTGTCACATTCTGGCAAGAGGGGCGGGCACCGAACACTGACACCCCACATGCCCTGCATCCTAGCAGTGGTCTTCCCTGACATGGATGAGCAGTTGAAAGTCAGACAGCAGCAAGGAGGAGGTGAGTATGTGCCTTTTCGCACACCTTTGTTAGACATGCATGTTACAGTGCCTTAGCCTGCTGCCCCTTTCCCAGGTGGTATGTCAGCCAAACTCACTGATCAGTTTTTTAAGACGTAATGCTGTGAATATTTTGATGCCCAGATCTGTCCTTTCATCAGGGAGATGTAAGTCAGTTATGTTCAGGGAAATTACCATTGTTCCATGATCATGTGATCACGACAATTCACAGAAACATGTGCATGGGGTTAACCTTTTGGAGTAATGCAAATGCCCAACATATGCCAGAACATTGACTAATATATGACCTGTTATCATTGTGGTTTCTGACAAATGTACTTCAGTTTTATTAGAAGACCTGAATAGGCAGCACACATTTAGAGAGGGACCTTTCTGGGGAGAAGAGCGAGACAGCACCTATGATGTAGATCTACCATCTATAGGCTAAGGTATGTGGTCTGCTGACAAAGCCCAGAGATCTTCTAATATATAATAATACTGCTTCTTAGCATGTAGAGGGAGGTTAGGCTAATGCCTTTCCATGATTATATCTCCCTTCATAATATATGAACTAGCTGCATTGCTGACTGTATTTGTACTATGCATTTTCCTGCTTGTTATGGCACATATACTGCATGTTAGGGCATGTTAGTCAAAACAAATATTTTTTAAACTAATTTGCATCTTTGTCAGATCTGTGGACAAGTACAAAAGTGCAAGCAAGAGGGGTTGTCTTGTTAATGCGATTCCTGAGAGGTCCTGGAGTGTTGTGTTCTGGGGTGTCTAAACATTTGTTTCTCTGTGAGTGAGTAAGAAAGCAAATGAGACACTATGGCTAGTTGTCCCTGGGCTCATGGATATTAAGGTGGTAGGAACACTCAGTCCCTATACACCAAGGCCCAATAATCCTGCACATAGTTCTGTGGTTGTGCAGAATCTCTGCAACATGGCTCGACCAACGTTTGGTCTGGTACTAATTGTTGTTGTTGTGGTTATGTTGTTAAAAGATTTCTAAAGCGCATGGCTGCCCGGGAGGGTCCCAGCGCTGACAGAAGATCGGGCGAGAGCAGGAGGAGAAAGTTACGGGAACAGCCAAGTCTTTAGAAGCTTCCGTAAAGGCAAGAGATTGGGTTGGGCACGGAGGTCAGGAGGGAGAGCGTTCCACAATTTAGATGCGTTTTAGGAAAAGAGCCGGCCTCCGGAGCGCGCTTTCTTGATCCTGGGTGTCAGGGTTAGGTGGGCACTGGAGGATCGAAGTGTTCTAGAGGAGGTAAATGGGACGACGAGGTCCTTAAGGATAGGGGGAGCTTTGCCGTGGAGGATTTTGTGAGTTTGGCACAGGGCCTTGAACTGCACCCTTTGCAGAACGGGCAACCAGTGCAGTGCTCTGATGGCTGGTTTAGCCGTGCAGCGGTTCTTAGTGTCAGTAAGAATCCGGGCGGCAGCGTTTTGCACAACCTGTAGCCTAGCTGTCACTTTCTTTGGAGCTCCAAGATACAGGGCGTTTTCATAGTCCAGTCTGGACAGAATGAGGCCCTGTATGAGGAGCTTTCTTGACTGAAAAGGGAGCAGGGGGAGGATCTTGCGAGCGGTGCGTAATAGACCAAAGCAGATTCCTGCCGTTTTTCTTGCTTGGGTGTTCAAGGTGAGGTTTTGATCAAGCCAGATCCCCAGGCTTTTGATGTCTGCTTTGAGGGTTGGGGGAGGGCCCATGCACGGGGGCCACAGGGACTCCGGAAGGAAGTGAGACTGGTTGCCCATCACCAGTATCTCCGTTTTATCGCTGTTGAGTTTCAAGTGGGACATGTTCATCCAGCTGACTATGTCCCCCAGGCAGGAGTGCAAATCGATGGTAGGATTTTCCTGCTGACTGACGGAGACAACCAGCTGGGTGTCATCCACGTAGGTCAGAAGTTTGATTCCGTGCGGGGTGACAATTTTTCCAAGGGGAGACATGTATACGTTGAAGAGCGTCGGGCTCAACGACGAGCCCTGCGGCACTCCGCAACGTATAGGGTTCTCCTTTGAGATGTGGTCACCCTCCGCCACCGGGAAGGAGCGGTTATGAAGGAAAGATTTTAACCTGGACAGGGCAGACCCTGAAATTCCAAGGTCTCTGAGCCACTGAGCCAAGATATGGTGGTTGACGGTGTCGAAAGCCGCACTGAGGTCCAGGAGGATCACTGCCACTGATCCTCCTGCATCGATGATCTTCCTGGCCTCTTCGACAACCGCCACCATCGCTGTTTCCGTGCCCTGGCCTGGGCGGAAACATGTCTGTGAGGGTTTAAGCAGTTCATTGGTTTCCAGGTAGTTGGACAGCTGACCGTTAATACATTTTTCAGCCATCTTGCTGATGCAAGGTAGGAGAGAGATCGGCCTAGAGCTAGACAGGTTTCTGTGGTCCAGGTTGGGTTTTTTGAGTAAGGCTCTAACCACCGCCTTCTTTCAGCTCGGGGGTCCCGTTCCGTTTGCTAGAGAAGCATTGATCAGGTTCACCATCGAAGCAAGGATGGTGGGAGCTACCTGTTTTAAATACTTGACTGAGGCTGGGTCATGCAGAGACCCACTGATGAGGGTGAACATGTCGAGTCCTGTATTCGTGTTCTGGGTCTGCATCAGGTGGGGACGTGGAGGGTCCACAGGGGTGAGAGGGGGAAGATGGTGGAGGATGTTTTGAATTTTTTGATCAAAAAAGGTGGCTAACTCGTTGCAATGATTGTCCAAGAGGTCACTCGTGCATATAGGCTCTGAGGTTTTTAGGAGTTTTTTTTACAATTTGGAAGGTTTCTCTGGACGAGCAGGATGCCGTACTGATTTTTTCATTAAAGAAGGCTGTTTGCGCAGTTTTTAGAGCTTTTTTGTAGTTGAGGATAGCCCGTTTATAGTCACTCTTGCTGTTAGGGTCGAAATCTTTCCTCTACACTCTTTCAGATCTCTTGCAGAGTTTTTTTAGGAGGCGGATCTCGTGTGTGAACCAAGGAGAGGTGGGTTTTTTCCTTGGTTTCAGATTCAGTTTTTTAGGGAGAACAATATAGAGGGAGTTTTCAATCCAGGACGAGAACTCAGCGTCAGCTGTATCAGGGTCAGTTTTATGGTGAGGCCTAGTACGCCAGTACCTGCTTCCATTTGCCGAGATCTAGTTTGGCCCAGGGACGAGAGAGTCTACCCGGTGCTTGGTTGGGAGGTGGAGTGGTCCGGATCCGCCAGCTAAAGGGGATAAGCAGGTGGTTGGACCAAGGCACTGGAATGGGTGCTCCCACCTTGAGGTCAGGAATGTTGCAAAAAATGGGGTCAAGCAAGTGCCCAAGATTGTGCGTGGGTTGGTCATTTTGTAAGTGAAGTTGATGGGCTGTCAGGTCTAAGAGCAGTTCTGCGACAGTACCGGCCTTACTATTATCGAAGTGGACATTAAGGTCCCCTAAGATTAGGAAATTGGGCAGGGTGCTGGCCATGGCCAAGGAGGATTCCAAGAGTGAACTGCAGAACTGCCCCAAGGTTCCTGGTGGTCAATAGATGAGAACTCCTGATAGGGAGTTGCGAGGGGATATTTGGATGGGGAAAGTGCACATTTTCGCAGTCCGTCAGGGGGCTTGTGCTTGTCCACAGTACCCACTCACCGGTTTCCTGAGATGTCCGTGGGGGTTTAGCCTCCTATATTTGTTGATTTATAGGTTTTTCAAGCATGATGTTTGAAAAGTTTTTATTTACCTTGTTTACCTTAGTTTCTTTATTCCATTTCTACTATGGCACAACCAGTCTCTATTGCGGCACATAACCGCACAGCGTTTACAGGTTTCTCCCAAATGCAGGGGCTAACATTATTTTTAATGTCGAAGTGGAACCTGATTTTCGCTTCAAGCTCATTTATTCTTGAGTTACATTCCCCGAAGGGTGGACAGAAATGATCATATGCTTTACTTGAAGTTCCGTAGATGGCCTATGTACACCCTGTTACTGCTGTTCAATTGGGCCCCTTATCTATCAATGGAGCTACTTTGCATGTTTTGGCAGGTTTTACACAACATCCAAATTATCTTAATCTTACACATGCAGAGCTACGTCAGCTACATACATCATTGATTCACATACACAGAAATGTCATACAGTTTATGTTGCATGCCATTCATGTGGCTCTGGCTGGTGCAGCTCCTCCAGGACATGGCAGTGGTCTTGTCATTAGTCCCATCATGATTAACCCAGTAATGGGAAAACTCCTCAAAATAATGATGACTTTTCATTTAGGCTTGCAAAATAATTTGAGCAACTTGGAGCTATCTTTCCACACACAACTCCTGTGAAAAAACACAGGATCCTAGCAATGAGTTTTCCGAGTGGTCTGATTACCGCTTTAGTCGGCTGCACCGCCTTGGGGACGGTATTTGCTTCAGTGTCTACACTGTGCTATGGCACCTCCTCCATGAGCATATCACTGAGTATTCTGAAAACACTACAGGAAGAACACAGAGCTGGCCCTGTCCTGGATTTGGGGATAAAGTTAGTAGGAATGTTCCCTAATGTCGCTGATATGATTCTGGTCAATATTAAAGATGAAGCAGTTTGCTTACAAGTACGCCAATTCCTAGCAGCGGTAGTGGACGTGGATCAGCAGCAACAGTTGCCAAATATCATTGTCAATGTGTATACATCTTTGGGTCGCAATAGCTTGGGTATTCAGTCTTTTGCTCAGCCACAGGCTAAACACCCTCCTGAAAAGGAGGATCACCCAGTCTTTCCTAAAAAGGTTTGGAACAAGAATGAGGGACAGCAACAACAGAAGCCTGGTTCACGTGCAGATTTGCCACCACCAGATGCTTCTGAATGTAGATTGTATGACAGCTGTGAAATTAAGACAACTGAGATGTTCCAGGTACCTGATCCTCATTCTCCTTTCATAATCAGGTGGGTTGGGACAAGGATTCCCCAGTTCCTGTGATTCCTTTGCGTTCTACACCTCAACTCCAACCACAATATCCATTTAAACGTGATGTGAAGGCATCTGTATATGACATCTTGTCTCAAGTTTCAAGTTTATTTTATTTAGCAGAGTTACTTAAAACCATTGCTACAAAATATCTTATTACATGTTAAAAATGAAACCCGATTAAAAGACATTATAACCAAATGGTGTTTACAGTACATTAAAAGGAATAAGCAGTTATTTTAGCAGATTCAGTCTTTCTCCTTGTCAGCTGTGTTGCTGTTCTGACTTGGCATTTTCTTCTCCACTTGTTTTAAGAATTTTACAAAGCGGCAGTTAAGCAGCGTGTCCTCGGGTGAAAAACATGCAAGCACAGCCTGTCTCCGTGGCAGCTAGGGTTATACCTTTCCTTTCAATTGTATCTCTTTGAGTTACAAAGTTCCCGCCTTTATAAATGATCACCCCCAAATATTTGTACTCTGTAACTGAGTCTTTTTGAATCTTGTCCCAAAACCAGACAGGTATTTTCTTAAAGTTCTTTTTTTTCCAGGTTGATATTTAAGTCATTAGCCTCAGAGTGTTCAAACGTGAAATCAAGAAGACGCTGTAGACCCACCTTCATTCGCTGATCAATACTAGGTCATCAGCGTAGAGTAGGCATGGTAGTTCTAGATTCCCAATCTTTGGAGAATGTGAGTTGCTGGCGTTTAGTAGTGGGATCAGATCTGCAAGAAACAGATTAAATAGCTACGGGGCCAGTAAACAGCCTTGCTTGAGGCCTTGGTTGTTGGAATTTTCCTCAATACGGTTGATCTGTCACCCAGCTTTAGTTGCTCCCAGGTCTTAGTGTGTAGATTAATTAAAAGGTTCAGTAAAGCCTGGGGAATGCCCCAGCCTGCCAGTTTCAACCAAAGTTTGTGACGATTTACATGATCAAAAGCTGCCCGGTAGTCTATGAAGCACAAATGTATTGGCGTTCTTGTTATCTCTGCCTTATCGATTAACAGAACCATTGTTGTTATGTTTGTTGTGGTCCCAACAGATTTAGAGAAGCCAGTTTGATTTAGGGGGATGATTGAATTGTCTTCCGCCCAGAGTTGCAGTTCATTCAGCAGCGTGCCGGCAAAGTATTTTGCCTCATTGTCCAAGAGGGCAACTAACCGGTAGCTCTTGGGCTGGGTCTTGAACCCTGATTTGAAAATTGGTGAAATTATCAAAGTCCGCCAGTCAGCCTGTTGTTCTTATTTCCCTAAACAGAGGACTGAGTGCCTTCGCCCAATATTATTTGTCTTGTTTATAGAGCACAGGTGGAATTCCGTTGGGCCCCGGTGCCCCTACTTGCCTTCCCTTCTTGATTGATTTTATGTGATAATTTAAAGGAGTATGTCCCAGTGGTTCTCCTTCATGCCATTCCTCTGAAGTTACATTTCCCTTGTTGGATTGATGCTTCAAAATCATAGGCCGTTGTGTCAAATCCATGCTAGTTTCTACATGCGATACGGTTTTTCCTTGATGAAAGTGATTTCCAAGAAAAGTGGCCCAGTCTTCCTCGGATATATTTGAAGACATCTTGACTCAATTGGAACACCTAAGTGTGATTGAACCCTGTGTTTTGTTGATGAATGATCCTCTTTTTCCAATATTGAAACTGGCCGGTGCAAATAGCATAGTTTTAGATTACAGACATTTGAACAGTCATGTTCGTATATTTGCGCTGCAGAACACACATAGCTCTGCTATAGTAAACAACGCTATTCGCAAAAAATATAAAACAACGTTGGATATTTCCAATAGTTTTTTCAGCCTTTCTTTGGCTCCTGAGAGTCTCAATTTGACCGCATTTAGTGCATTAGGCATTCAGCACCAATATGCAAGTTTGCCATGGGGTATAAGAATATCCCTGGCATGTTTGCAACATGCATTATTTCAGTTTTACATGAGATTTACCCTGATGCCTTCTCGCAAGAGGATGATACTTATTTGACTGATGCTGAGATGAAACCTCATCTGATGGCTGTAGACCGCATTATCACACATTTTGCAAACTTTGGATATAAAGTTAATTTAGGGAAATCACACATTGCCTTTTTGTCAGTGCTTTCCCTTGGTTATGAGCTCAGTTACAAATGTAGGATTTGGTCCCCACTTTTTTGAGAAATGTGCTCAATTGCAGCCTCCCTCTACTCTTAAAAAATTACAGTATATGCTGTTCCTTATACATTTTGGCATAATCTACATTCCTCATTAGGCCCAGAGCATCAAACCACTTTACGCGTTGATACAACCCTCTTTTTGGTCTTCCTGTTGGCTTCCGGAACATACAGCAATACTTTGGTCTTTGCGATCCGATCTGCCTGCAACTCAGTTTTTGTTAACAAGAGATAATACTACAAATTTGTTCATAAGGATTGTACCATGGGCGATAGGCTGTACTTGACGCTCAGTGAGGGGAACACCATCCCATTAGCCTATAAATCTCATTTATATACACCTGCGAAGTTGTGCTTTTGTTCGATAGAAAAAATCTTGACCGCTGTGCAGATGTTCTACAGGAACGATCTCTGGCTTAGGGAAAACGCATTTCAATGGTTTTGCCGATACGTGCTTTAAAAGCAGTCACAAAGGCTAGTGTCCCGAATTCCAAAGCCTTGCCTCCGTGTTGGATACAATAGGCTATCTCTTTGATGTTTGCTGATGTCAACTTTATCTTTTATCCTTCTTTGCAAACACAGGAATTTTTACAATATGAACAAGTTCCTCCTCCTCCTTTATCACTACCCCTTTTGATCATTACACGTGCATTATTTACACTGATGGGTCTGCACAGACAGCCATTGGTTCTAAGCATGCTTATTCTGCAACCTGCACAATTGTGGCAGGTTCGAAAGTTGACAGGGATTTTAAGTCCTCCTTGGTGCACACAAAATCTCTTGGAGACTGAAGGGCTCAATTATAGGAGCTACATGCTTTGGTTTTAGCTCTTTAATTTGCTGATCCTGATGTTTCTACACTTGTAGTGTGTGATTCATTTCACTGTGTACAATCCTTCAATGACAATTAGTTCTTCTGGACACAAAATTATTTTCGTTATTCTAAAGGTAGCAAAATTAGGAAAAAAACCCTTTGGGTCCGAGTGGCAGCTCTTAAGGAATGTTTGCCACTCAAACATGTTATTCATATTTTGGCCATCAACGTGTGGGAGCACACGCTGTTGGCAATTCGCTGGCTGATGAGGCAACCAAATTTGCAGTAGCCACTTGTTCAGTAGCAGCAGTCACTAGGTCCATGACTAAAATGGCTGATGGTATTTTGGCGGCTATAGCTGCAACGAAGGAGGGGACAGAGTTTCCCCAGGGATTCCCTTCATGTTTAACCTATCATTTAACTACAGATAAGGTTCCATTTGTGACTATTCCATCCGTTGGTGATCGGCTGACTCCCAACGAGGACCGCAGACTTTCTTTAATAGTGGCTGCACAGGAAGGTGTAGCTTTTGCACATGAGGAGTGACAGTAACTATTTTCCATTTAAAGCAATGTTTTTGGTGGCCAGGTTTATACCAACAGGCACATAAATGTGTTCTTTCCTGTGACATTTGTAAATAGATTAAACCTTTAACTGTTTTACGCCCACCCCACACTCAGCTGCACATTTCAAATCAACCATTTGGTTGTATTTATCTTGATCACTGCCGTCCTTTGAAATCTGATAATGCTTTTAAGTATATCTTGGTTGCAGTGGATTCGTGCATTAGATTACTTTGGGTTTGGCCACAACGTAGTGCTGACGCTCGAACTGTTATAAAAGATGTGTGTGTCTTTGTAGGGACATTTGCCTGTGGCACCTTCCATTCTGACCAAGTTCCTATTTTTGCCTCTAAGGCTTACCGGGATGGAATTAAGTTGTTGGGGGTGCAGGTGCAATTCGTGTCTCCAGATCGGCCTGAGGGCAATTCTTTTGTGGATCAGATGAACAATGTGACTTAAAGCAATCTTTAATAGCATGGAAGTCTGCCTCTCCAATACAACCCACACACCCCTGGATTATGAACTGTTAATGGGTCAGTTGAAGGCCCATGACCAGGAATGTTCCATGGTCTAGGCGCCTGGCGTACAATTCTCTACTTGGACCAACCGCAGACTTGAGTACCTGTGCTTGTGCGCAGCACCTCATAGATCCGAGTTTCATCAAAGTTAACACAGGTTTCCCTGAAATGGTCCTAATGGCCTCTGGATATTAGGAGAATGTGTGTTCATTTGACTTGCTCAATTGGATGGCATACCTTTTTACTATGGAAAGTTCAGACAACACACTGGAGTTTATGGCATGGAGTTAACCTTCTGTTGTTAATAAAATGTCCAACATGTGCCAGAACATTGACGAATGTGTGACCTTTTATCATTGTGGTATTCCACAAATGTGTGAGGCATGTTGTTATTGGAGCAAACAAGTGTGAATAGGCCATGCTATACATCCCTGCAGCAGGTGACATCAGGATTGAGGCATTGTTGAATTTTGCGTGCTCATTGTGCCACTGTTAGGTCCCAGCCGTGCTGCTCAGTGTTATGAAATGTCTCCCATGGGACAACTACAGGTGTGCTAACTCTGGTCATCTGTCACACTGGCCTGTAACATGATTGTGTGGAAGATTCCATTCTCTCCATTAAAAGGAGTGAGTCCATGTGTCTGACTCTGTAACAGAGACAACACATGCCATTCACTGACAAACACAGGTGGTCACTGGTTAAAACATAGCTGAAAATGCGATGTCTGATGTTGGATACACATTCACAACAGTTGCCATATGTGAAAAATGCTGTTTACAATACATACTTGGGGCTTTGAAAACCATGTGTATGATGCATCACTGTCAGCCTGCATCACTGTCAGCCTGTCAGCCTGTCAGCCTGATCTTGAAGTAAATCAACAAAATGAGATGGGAAGGATGAGCAATCTGCTGTCGGAAGTGTGCAATATGTCTAATGGAAGTGAGGTACATTCAGAATTGGGCCATACAAATGGGGACCTCTGCCGTAAAGACAGGTTTGGTACACAGTGTTAACTGGACTCATGAAGAATGGAGGTTAAGTACTGAAAGTCTGTCCAGACAGTGCACTCAGATAGGCCATGTCATTTGACCTGTGACATTAGAGCCAATGGCTCCCAATTTGATGACTAGAGATTGCAGAATGGACACCATGTCTCAATTCAATTATGTGAATCCTATTGCTGTTGTGAGCTCTATACTCCCTTGCAGGAGATGAGACAGGTATTTCAGGAGACAAGACCATCAGGTGCAAAAGACATTACATCACCTGCTACATAGTGAAGCAGTCGACATTGTGGTCTTGGCAATTGATGTTGATACACTCAGTGTTGCAGATAACCACATGTGTGAGGGAGCAATGGTTAACTTGCAGAATGAAAAGTGCGATGAATGTAAATGTATGTAAAGGCAATAACATTTATGAAAATGATGTAGGTGTTTGAGCTGTGAGGATTTGTGATATCGCCTATGTGTCAAGTACATACAAATGAATTATGTAAATCTTTCTCAATTTTTTTTCACAGAATCAGTACTGGCCACCAGAGGAGACAGTGACACGGATGAAGGGGGAGCAGTTCTCCAGTCTGGGACCAGTGCCAAATCATACGTTGAGGCATCAACCGGTGGGAGGATAAGGGGAGCCACACTGAGGGCAGGCCTCCAATCCCGCGAGCAACATCTGAGGACCATTTAAGCTCCGGTGATGACTCTCTGGTGGTGGAGGACATAGGAAATGATCCCTGAAGAATGGAGTTCACCACCGCCACTCCCCTCTCCATCCTCCCAGCTGCTCCCCATCCCACTGTCCATGGTTGCTCCCCTGGTAGGGGAGCTATCTTGTTTGGGCCAGGCACCTTACCCCTTGTCCCTGTCTACACTGCTTCCCTCAGTGGGGAGGTGACAGACATCCTGAAGCAGATCTCTGTAGGGCAGACATCAGTGCTGAATGTCCTTCATGCACATACCACTCTTTTGACACAAATGTTATCATTCATGGAGGGCATTCACTCAGAAATGTCTGCACTGCACAGATCCCATGAGGTACTGGCCTCCACATTGGTGGCAGCACTGTCCCAGCTCCAGCAGTCCCTTCTATCTCCTACCTTTTCCCCATCCACACTCCCAACTACCCACCCTGACTTAAGCACATGCAAACATACACATGCACACACCTCGAAAGTCACTCACAGCACACAAACACACATACACAAATGCAAACCTACACAAATGCACACTCAGAAGACAGACAGCACACTCACCACCAGGGACATACCACGAGATGATACACATGCATCCACGGACACTCCAAAGACCTCAAAACCTTCTGCCTCCATACTTCCTAACCTTGCCTCTCCTGTTCCCCCCTCAGGCCCAAAAGTCTTCCTCTTTGACCTTGGCATCTTCCCTGCCAACCCATTCACACAACATACCAAAAAGAAGAAGCAACCCACCCCCCAGCCCATACATCTGCCACCCCCCTTGGAGAAGAAAAGGCAAACCCCCAGGGCAAATAACACTGGTCTCCCAAGCCCAAAACCCCGCCACCAAGCGGGACTAGCCCAGCCAATCCCTGTACCTCCCACCGAAACAAAACAATTCCCAATAAGTCAGAGTCCCTTCCTATCCCTATATGTACAACCCATGATTATACATTCCCCAAGATGGTTAAACCAAGCCCCCATCCCTCGAGCATGCCCACTACAGCTGTCCCTCCCTCAGTCTTAGCCTGACACTGCAGTGAGACCACCGCCCCTTCAATTAGAACCAACCATTGCAGTAGACCTAACCACCCCTCCTGATCCCATCCCTCCCAAAACCCAACCCAGTCCCAGAATCCAGACCCCCGGGATGCCCCTCCCAGGGGAGGTAACCCTTTGCAGTTTCAGTGCAGGCAAGAGAAGATGTGCAGAGTGCTGTGCCCATTGCAAATATGGACTGGCCATGTATTTTTGGTTGTAACATGCACAATAAAACATGTCACCCGTTTTTACTGCTTATTTCTATGTCCCACAAACTAGTTATAAGTCAACTGGGAATCATGTACAATTGGTTGAATAAGTGAACAATGATGTTATTATGTCATGGATTGCATGCGGTCCATGGAGTATGTGAACTTTAACAGTATGTATTCCAGATTTTCTTGTCTACATTTTCTGGGTGTCATCGTACACATCAGTTTTGGCTATGAGGGTGACATAAAGTTGCCAAGCTTTTATTTTTACATTACACTTGCACTTAGGTCTTGGCTTCATATGTCAATATATTTCAAGTGTTTCTGATTGTAGCAATTCAGGATGAGAATGCTGAATATATTAGTGATGTGCAGAAAGTCACCTGTCTCACCAGTACATCGGGATACATTTGGAGTTTGACTACATGGGGGTGACTTTGACCACACACATGTACACGAGGTAATGGCACAATACTTGTATCGGACTTGATGGTGGTTGACCCTTGTCTGTGTCTTCTTTAGATCTGGTAGACTAGTGGCAATGAATACCTTGCCACATGTGGCATGCCACTGTAGGCAATTTACCTCCATGGCTGTATACATATCTGGTACATTACCTGAGACCATGGTGAGTGTATGGTGAGGAGTATTGTCACAGTCGTCAGTCACTGTTGTCTTCTAGGACTTAGCTTTCCGCAGATACTCCAGTTTTGCAAGGTGTCTGTGGTCTTAATAGTCCAGGGCATTCCTATTCATTTATAAGTCAGGCCATCCTTCATTGTTGAGCATATGCTTTGTGTGTAGGTTGTCATTTGTGCATGACTGACAATGGTGTCCTTTTGAGCTATGCTTCATGCTGTTCCAGATCCCACTGAGCTGAACTAGGGGTGCTGGAATACCTGTTGAATTGCCCTGTGCTAAATGTGGTAAGCCGAGTGGATAGTGAGTGCACAGTAGTGTTGTGGGTCCATCTGCCATGCAGATGTCACTGGAGCCAGTGTTACATGCATGCTCTGACTTGCCACACAGGGCAGGAGGTGGAATTTAGGTTGTGAAGCTTAGCTGCAGGTGTGTTTAGCAAGGTTCATGTTACATTTGCTAAGTTCGCTCAAACAAGTGTAGAGGTGAGTGTGACTGGTGTTTCCAAATTTGATAAGAAGTGGAGACTCCTACGCAATGAAGCCAGGACAAATGTAGCTACTGTCAGAGAGTGTAAGGTATGGGTTAAGTTCATGGGCAGTTCTTGTGTAGGAGACGTGAAGTACCCACATTGTCTCAGTTTGAATGGTGATACATGCTGTGGTGTGAATCAGAGTATGCAAGCTTGTTACACTGGTTTAATACTGCCCAAGGTATGGTTGGAATAGGTAGATGTAAGAGGGGTATATACAACTAAACATGGTCAGATTATGGCAGGAGATGAGAGCTGTAGTCTATGGCACTATTATGGGATATGACTGGAACAGTGCATTTACAATGTGAGATTAGTTGTTATTGTGCATAAGTCAATGGGGTTATTGGGCATGGAAGACATATGTGGATGTGTAAGGTCCGCAGTGAGACAAGGTTAAACTAGTAATATGTGATAAAGTGGATAAGTGTATGTAAGGGATATACATCAGTTGTGTAATTTAGGGTGCTGAACGGTTAAATGTGAGTTGTTGTATAGTTGATATATGTAGTTTTTGCATCTGTGTATGCATGTGTTTCAGAAATGACAATCTGTAGAACTTAAAAAGAGGAGGGTGGGTGGGTGCGATATGTGAATGACTGAGGACATATCTATTGAGCAATGTAAGTGTCTTGTTGTGAGAAGTGTTGATGGGTAAATTGTGTATGTCAGAGTGGGTGGTGAGGCTGCACATTGTGATATGAGTGCAGTCAATGACATTACTGAGGGTGCAACTGGTGATGAGCTTGGTCCATTTAACATTTGAGGTCTGCTGAGGAGGTGAAGAGTACAGGAGATTGTGTGCATGTCATGTATGTGTGAGTTGTGTACATAGTGATGAATTGTGGTGCTGTGCATGTATGTGTGAACGTGAGAAGGGCAGGGCCAGTGTGAGATTGGGAGAACCGGTGAAGATTTTGAGTACAAGGCTGTAACTTGCGTGGCAGACATGTTTTTCAATCAAGCTACACCAGAGATGCCTTATGATGTGCTTGTATGCATGATAGTTTTGAAAGTTGAGCAGGTACTTTGAGATGGAAGTGAACGGGGTCATACCTACACAAGTAGAGTTCATGCAGGCCATGAGGTAATGTCGCTATGTACATATGTGTAGATTTGGTGTATGTAAGTAGTCAAAAACAGTTGCATGAGGAAATATGAAGATGTGGAATGTGTTGTCTGCAGCTTGCCGTCCGCCAATGGATGTTCATGACTGATTGTTTTGATGGCCACTTTGAGTACACTGTCATATGCAAGAGGCTACAAGAAATTGGCATTCAGGGTCTGGCACTAAAATGGCTCCAACATTTTCTGAATGACAGATACCAAACTGTCATCATGTGTCCTTATTCCTCACCCAAAATAATCCTATATAAGGGCATGCCACAGGGCTCATGTCTGAGTCCTACCTTCTTTGAAATTTACATGGCCCCATTGGCGGAGATCGCAGAGCTTTTTGACCTTGGTGTAATCTCTTACACGGATGATGCTCAACTGTTGTTCACACCTGGCCAGGACCTGGAGGTGGAAAAAAATGGTTGTCTTCAGACATGTTAGCCATCTCAGACTGGATGAATAAGAACCATCTCCAGCTGAATGTTAATAAAACTGAGATTATGATGTTTGGCAACGCCTCTACCATCTGGGCGGATGACTGGTGGCCACGGCGACTGAGCGCCTCCCCTGTACCCAACAGTGCAGTAAAAAATCTGGGGATAAAACTGGACCAAGCCCTAACCATGAGAGATCACATCCTGGACACC
The DNA here is from genome assembly GCF_964263255.1 of Lissotriton vulgaris. Taxonomy (NCBI): domain Eukaryota; kingdom Metazoa; phylum Chordata; class Amphibia; order Caudata; family Salamandridae; genus Lissotriton; species Lissotriton vulgaris. The sequence continues at coordinate 57,113 of NW_028250995.1, forward strand.
ACTGGCTCCTGCTACCACTACCTATGCCTTCTGCCTAGAATCTTTCCTTACCTTCCTACCACCGCTGGTTCAGGCCTTAGTAATAAGCAGATTGGACTATGGTAACGCCCTATTGGCAGATGTCAGTGAAACCCTTATTTCTAAGCTTCAAGTTGTTTAAAACACTGCTGCAAGGCTTTTGCTCAATTGCCCGGGGGGGGGGTGTCTCTTCGGAGCCATTGCTGAAAGAACTACACTAGGTGCAGGTGAGGAAAAAAGCGCATATTTCAAAATCCTTTGCCTCACATATAATGCCTTAAAGGGAAAAGGCCCACTTTATCTACAGAAAAGAATAAAAGTGTATGCCCCCTGTCACAATTTAAGATCTAGCTCAAAAGCCCTGCTCTGGATCCCCTGTATCCGTTTAACACGCAATGGAGGTAAGGCTTTCTCCTACCTTGCTCCCGTGTACTGGAACAAGCTCCCTCTGCATGTCCTTTCTTGTCCCAGTTACTGTAAATTCAGGAAAGAACAGAAAGCTCATCTATTCTAATAACTCCTGCTCATATTTCTGTCTTTGACCCACAAACAGCGCTGAGATGCCCTAGGGTGATTTGCGCGCTACATCAAGTCGATTTAACATAACATAACAAGACCTATTGGCATCACTGAAAACATTTGCTCCACCTAGCCTTGCCTTATCTGAGTTGTGTGTTGGCTTTGTGGCGTTTCACCTTTTGTAGTTAGTTGTTCTCAGTTCTTGGCCATTCTTGCCCTTGGAAACTGCCCTGGGGTGGATGTTGTGATTGCTAAATGTGCAATATCATGATTCCAGAGCATTAGACGGGAGTCCATTCCTCAGAGGGATACAGCCCCAACTATGTTCAAGCAATGGATGTGCGTTATTGTGCCACCTGTGGCCAGACTACTCCAAAATGCATCGCCACACATGCATGGTTATTGCTGGCATTCTGACCTTGAATGTCTGAGGTATGGAAAAGCCAATGGAGATGGAGTTATTGTAATGATATCTCTGGTTGTGCTGAGGAAAACACATTGCTCTGTAAGCAAACATGCATGTGACACTTGAACATTACCCCAAGGTCCATAAGTGCTAGCATTCTCTAAATGTTGGTACCTCTGATCTTGTTTTGCAAGGGTAGCCCTTGTGTGTGTCCATGAGGACTCCCATTGTGCCCATTAAATACTGCCATAGGGCCTGATGGTAATATGTGTTTGTTGAAGGTCTCCTTGATGTTTCCATATCTTTTCGGATAGTGTTTCAGTGACAAATGTGGACAAATCAGACTTCATTCTGCACATGTCTGTCATCCTCACAAGATGTGCTCATATCCCCTGGCTTGAGGATGACTATGTAATATGTGTTGGTGAACCACAGATTGTGTCAACAGCCCAACATCCTCACCTGTGCTGGCAGCTTATGTTACACAATGAGCTGTGCACTAAACACACCAACACTGCTTGTGAATCCTACGTCCTAAGACTCCTGCGTACTTCTACTGCTGTGCCGGACACAATCTGCACCTTCACCATGGGATTATTATTTTGCAGCACACACTACAGCCTGAGGAGAAAGATGCAGACTTGCTGCGAATGACATTCTCCAAAGATAACCGTAAATGCATACAGATTGTGAATTGTGTGCAGCGGCACCAGTCCAAGCATAGTGACTGTAATCCTACATTGTTGTTGGCCCATGCTTTTCTCAAACCCAAGATGCATTTGGTCTACAAATATTTCCATGACAACTTTGACACAGCCACTTCTGTATTGTTGTATTTGGAGACACTGAAATGAGTACTGACTGCCTGGGTCTGTGGACATGTTTGTTGCCTTACTGTACACAGACTCATCACAATGTCATACTATTGTGAGTACATTGTAGTCCTGTTGCCCTGCAAAGTTTCAGTGTGTGTTGTGTTGGAGTCATGCATTCACTTTGTGATACATACACATGTGTGGTTATGCCGATTCCTGTTCCCACATTAAATGTGTGTTTCACTAGTATTTAGCGTGCCAAGTATCTTAACCTGAGGATGACATTCCCTCATTGTACATACACAAAATGCTATGGACCCATGTTCTGTTTGGGTTCACAATGATGCTCAGGCCCTCTGAAAGTAATTGGCACACAATCTGTGATCATCTCTCTGATTCTGGCCTCTGTGCTTTTACCTTTCAAGTGTTTTATTTAAAAAAGGCACACTGCTGTGATCAAGGGGGTGGTGTATAGGTCAGACTGTCCAGATGTGAATTTCCTCCCAGCAAGCCCCCTACATACAATGAAAACTCCCTGAACCTGCCATGACCTGAAAGTGATGGTTGAGTGGGAGAGATGACACTACCTCTGTCAATACGCAAATGAAACAATTGATGGAAGGAATGCTGGACAATGCAAACATCCACCCCCTTCACAAGGATCTGGGTTTAATCCATCATTCTTTTGCTCACCACCCCAGTTTGGATCTAGCCAGATGCAAATCAGTCTTGACTCTGTTCCTTATGGGAATAGTCCAGACCGAAGTGCAAAGCCAGGTCCTCCCTGGCCCTTAAACAAGCATCCTGGGACCGTTTTCAGGGCATCATCTTTCATCAGCCAGGCTTACTTGAATCCAGTGGTGTAGTGAGCACGGGACCCACGTCTGGGCATACCCTTCCCACTTAGGGCGACATATGCAAAAGAAACAATTGATCAATTGATGGACGGAATGCTGGACAATGAAAACATTCACCCCCATTCACAAGGATCTGGGTTTAATCCATCATACTTTTGCTCACCACACCACCCGAGTTTGGACCCAGCCATATGCAAATCAGTCTTGACCCTGTTCCTTATGGTAACAGTCCAGCCCGAACTGCCAAGGCAGGTCATCAGAGTATGCTCCAAAAGCTGTTCCCCAGACTCAATTTACAGCACAGCTGGTGAGCCGAGACAATCTTGCCATCACATTGTGGTGGCGTGGTGGGGACTGTGCAAGTGAGTCAGTCTCTTGGTGTTGTTCACAAAGGCCTCAACATGTGGCCCACAGGTGACCCTGGTGCACCAGCCCATCAACCAATGCCCAATTGCCAGCATGTCTTATCCAAGGGTATGCTGAACACTTTCTGATTGGACTCAACACACAGAGGGCTCTGTGGTCTTCAGCCCTCCCGTTGTGTTTGTTACCCCAGGTGGAGACAGCTTCTCCACACACACATACAGTCATTGATCAGTGGTAGGTGGCTGGTCTGTCTTGTTTGCCCATCAGCCCAACAGTATTTCTCAGATTTGTAAGGGACCATTTAGTAGATGATAAGACTTTATTTGTTTTTAACGGTTCCTAGAGCTCTTGCATCTCCACTCTGCCCATTCATCAAAATTGCCAGTTACATTTTGCTGCAACAGTATGGGAATGCATTTCACAGAAACTGAATTTTGTGTTTGTTTATTTAGAAATTCTGCAGCATGTACTCCACCTGTGAGTATTGAGGCACTTTGCATGTGCACCAGTTATATTGTTCATGTACATATTGCTGGGGGTATTTCCCCCCCAAACCCTCGATTTTCAGTTACACTACTGGGGGTTTTGCCTTCCACACCCCATATTTTCATCTACATTACTGGGGCATTTGCCCCAAACTACAGATTAGTATCTACATTACTGTTTTTTTGCCCCCAAAACCACATGTATGCTTTCACATTGCTGGTGTGTTTCGCACCCCAAACCACAAATTTACATGTACATTACTGGGTGTTTTTCCCATCATACCCCAGATTTTCATCTACACTACTGGGGGTTTTGCCATCCAAACTCAAGATTGGCTCAACATTGCTGGGTGAATTTGCCGCACAATTCAGAGTTTGCCTAAATATTGATAGGTTTATTTGTCCCAACCCCACTTTTAACTCGTTAACTGCAATGTTGGGAGTGTTGGACCTCCACCTCCAATTTTGGCTGGACATTGCTGGAAGTATTAGCCCCCTGCCCCCTTTCTGTCTGACTTGCTGGAACTATTTCCCCCTTGCCCCTACATGGCTGCAAGTATCTCCCCATCCCCCAATTAACTGTAGTATCGCACCTGCTTTCTCTTCTGTTGTCTTTCGCGGGGTAGTTAAGTTATTCTGCATGGGTAGGTGTCGCACTCACCTTCTGCGACAACTGTGCCAGTTGCGGTTGTAGTAGTGCTCAAAGAGGCAAAGTGTAGGGATGACGTGCACCATGGGATTCATGGGTGCACCGTCTTGTTTGCAGTATTTGTGTTGTGGTGCGATTCGAAGCTAAAATATTCCATCCGGATGCTCTGACATGTTGGTTGTGGCCACCGATTCGGCACATAGGAAGTACACATCTTACTTGGGCATTCGGAATCGGACCGGGAAAATGCTTCCAGGCGACTCCATTCTGCATATCTGGAGGCTTCTCATTGAGAAAATGAAGACAGATTCGGAGTGACCGAGTCATTCGGTAATTGAACGATTTTCGGCATCGTACTTCATCGTTTGTAGGAACAGGATGCAGTACGAGTCGGTTGGAAGATCCAACTCCGCATGGCTCTGGGATGGCCTTCCTAACTAGGTCGAAAATGAGCCCTAAGTAGAATAGTTCATAAGTTAAATGACTGCTTCCCTACATTGGTTCACTTGTTGAAGAGGTTAACTATTCAAGTCTGCTGATTCCAATGATAAACTGTAACCAATGAAGTTACTTTTTTGCCCGGCCAGTATCAATAAGACAAATGAAGAGATTCATGATGTTTGATTTAAGTGCACACCTCTGGTCAGTTGTTTAACAGGAATCTTAGTAAAAGGGCAGTATGAGAATTGGCACAGAATTACCGAGCCTCAACAATTACTTCAGCTAGATCATGCAATTACTTATGCCTCCCAAAGACCCAACTCTCTTGGATATTTTAATCGGAATCTTTTCCATGCTGACTAAAACTCTATCCATATCCCCAGCACCTAATGACTTTATTGGTTTATATTGCGATGCTCTAACTGTGTCTACTTTAATACTCTGTGCTCCTCTATTTCGTTATATGACCTCATGTGATGCCTATTTACCATCATCATGTACTTGTGTAAACTTGTTCCCTAAACATGTAAAGCGTGCAGTTATCTTTGGGTCGAATCATCTCAATGTTTTGCAGAGTCTCACTCACTACAATGTTGAAAGTTGTAAAAAATAAGTAACTAATGTATTAAGTTTACATTTACAAAACTGTGCACTTTTGTAATGCTTGGAAGCTCTTGAATCCACTTTGCATCCAGTTCTAAGAGTTCTGAGAGTTCCAGCAGTTCTCAGTAGCACACAGCTACTCTTGGGCAATGAGTACCTATGCTTCTTTAACCCTAAAGATGACTAGCATCATTTTTATATACATGCTGAGGATTGTAGTTCATGCTAATATTTTGGATGCTCTAATAGGGTGTCTATTTCACCATTACATGGCATTTATACACATATATATTGTTCCCTTTCCAATATTTGAGCACACATATGTGCAACTTTTCGGCATTGGACTGGAATAGCTTGGGATTAACTAACCATTATGGTTTCTAATATGTGGTTTTTCGTGGTGAAGTATCGTGTCTTAGAAACTACATGCACTTTTTCCCTGGGACTATTTGTATTTATTTAGATTGAATATGGATAGTTCATCGATTGCAATATGGCTGTTGAGGATTTGGTCTGGAACATGTTGTGACCATGTGACCAATCATATGGCTGAAATATATGGTGGCCTGTCTATAAATTATGGGACATACACTATAGCATTCATACATTTTTGAGATGTTGTCAATGTACAATTAGGTTTGATGTACTATGAATTGAAAATGTCTTTAAAAAAAAACATAGTTATACGAAAACGTTTTACGGCATTATTACATGAAAGTTTTGTGAATGTTTTTGAATTGGTAAAACTCCTTCACAACAAATTCATCATCACAAATACTTTAACCATGCATACTATCACTCCGCAAATAATTTCACTCCACAATCTTTCTTCCCGCAAATACTTTCAGTCCATATAATTACATCACGCAAATACTTTCACTCCGCATACTTTCACTTCGGTTCACATACGTCACACGCCGCCAGCGTAAAATAGTAAATTAAAGATTAATGTTTATAAACCATGATTTTAAAACAAGTCTTCCAGAGTGGGCTACATGTGAAATCAGAGTGCCCTGAGACGCAAACAAGAGCCACAAAAATCAACCAAAGCCCAGACTCCTCCCAGCTCTGTCGGAGAACAATCAGTAGAAACAGGGGAGGAGGCCAAAGGCAGAGGGCCATAAAACTGCCATCTCGTGCCAATCAAGAAACAGTAGCAGGCTTATGTCACTGCATCATGACCTGCCGCGCAGAGCAAACAGAGCAGCGAGCACTTGTAAGATGAGAAGTAGCAGAGCACGCCTATGACAGACTCCACTCACCAGGGCCGGTCCTAGAACTTCTGGGGCCCCGGGCGAAAGGAAAGATGTGAGGCCCCTTGAATTTGCATGTAACATCCAATCACGGCGGCCTGATGCACGAGTGGGGGGTTACGTTGGTAGACATGAGTCCCTTGCTCATTGCACCATCAGGATTCAAGCAAGCCAGGCCGAAGACGGCTGTAATGCCAGAAACCGGTCCCCGGAAGCTTGTTTCCTTCCCTGTAAAAGAATTGGCTTGGTAGTTTGGTCTGCCCTGTTCCCATGATGCACTGGGCCAGGGACAGACTAATTTGCATGTATCCAGGTTCTGAGCTGGGATGGTGCAGTGAGCTAAAAAACGGTGATGGATCAAGCCCTGATCTGTTGACTGGGTACGAGTGTTCTGCTTAATTCAGATACTCTGTCAGGTTCTGAGCTGGGATGGTGCAGTGAGCTAAAAAACGGTGATGGATCAAGCCCTGATCTGTTGACTGGGTACGAGCGTTCTGCTTAATTCAGATACTCTGTCCATCACCACCCCCCTTTTCTGAGATGTCATGCAGGGTGGACACACTGTGGCTCAAAGGTTACACAGGAGGATGAGAATGCCATGATATTTCTCACTGAGTAATTGTTATGGATGATTTCAGCTCAAAAGGGGACAGTGCTATCACGGGCTCTCTGTGCAACTAATATGCTTAACTAGACTTAGTGGGCAGGCATCAAGCAGATACTAAAAGCTCTATAGTTGCCTCACACATGTGCATTCTGGGACCTGTAGTTTTACTTGCCTTCTGCAGCGCTTGGAGTGCCAGTAGGAAACAAGCATTCACAATGCAATAGGTCTCCCATTTGCGCGAATTTAGGCGCTTGGAGTGCCAGAAGGAAACAAGCATTCACAATGCAATAGGTCACCCACTTGCGGGAATTTAAGCTATTAGCATTGTAAATGACTATGCCTTTTATTTATGTTTAAAGAAACACAATATAAATAAAATGGCGTTGTCATTTACAATGTCAATAGCTCAAACGCGCTTAAATGCGAGACCTATTGCATTGCAAATGCTTGCTTTACATGGAGCACCAAGATTGAACATTTAATATTAAATCAATCCCAAAAACCATTCAGTTCTTTTGCTGTTCAAGGACAAATCGAAAAGCGAATTATTTATATGAAAATGGGCCGTGGAAGAAGCTGCGGAGGCCTCTCGAGTTCACAGCAGCAGAGCAAGCCTCAACATAAATGAGGAAAAAAAGCGGCCCACTTAAGCCTCAGGGACTGGGCCTCTCGCACCAGCCGAATAACTCCCTTCCCAATCCAACCCTGGCACTGCATAATTACTACAAGGCCCAGGGAAGGGTGCCCCCACACCAGAACCTTGTAGCTTGATCCAGTGCTTCAAGGCCCAGGGAGGGGGCCCCCTCCCCAGGTCCATGAAACAGTAAGGACACACTTCCCACAACCCACAGTTTATACACAAAGAAATGTCAAAAACAAGTTGATCTGGCTGCCCCCTCCACCCATCACCCACCTCCTCTTACCTGTGTCCGCCTTCCCCTGGAAACAAAGGGCCTAGAATGGCTGATACTTAACTGAGGTGCTGTCTGCCTCTGACACTGAGCAGAGATAATTGCTGGCCCAGCTGGTGTGCTGTCCCCCATTCAGTTTGTACCTTCCCCAACCCCTGCACCCCCAGGAATGTCACCACGCCAGCACGTTCATGATGTAATATGATCAGCTGGGGCAGGGGGCCTCGCAAGAATAGGTTGGCTAATGTGAAAGTGTGGCCTTTCACACTGATGGGGGGCCCCCTAATCTTTGGCAGAGCGCAAGGCCCTGGGCCGCTGCCACACTGCCCATGCCTAGCGCCGGCCCTGCCACTCACTAAGGGGTAAAAAATATCAGATGGGAAAAGCACATCACTTCCATCTCTTCGGCGACGTGTTCCCTCTCTCCTGCATCCCAGGGTGGGATGTCACCCCCACCCACCCAGGCAACAGGGCACAGAAAACCACTTCTCCACATCGCACACCGCATTCCTCATACCAAAGGGAGCCGCACATACACAATATTACTTACCCACCCAAAACCCCCGTATTTCACATCATCTCGTACAAGTACGTGAGTATTTTTTAAAATAATTAACCACCCAATTCCCCTGTTTTTAACATCATCCCTTGCCAGAAGATATGTGAATACATTGAAATAAAAGCATTTATTTGACTTTTATTTTCGTGAAAAATGCAAACGTTGAGAAAAATGCATTCCAAATGTACTTTTTGCATGTTTACATGCATTTTTTGTTATCTTTACATCGATATAAAAACATGCAGAATCATGGAATCTGCGGACATAAAATTGTGATGTGATGGTATGCGGAGTAATTTCATGCGGAGTAACATCATATATTCGTCTTGCAGAGCTCCAGATGTATACTGAAGAGTTGGGTCTTAGGGTCTAATATTATACCTGGTTCCCACCAGAGAAGTTTCTAGAGGCTTCCACCCCCAGAGATGCTTAGAATTTCATATATCAGTGCCCTGTCTCCAACAAGTCTTGGGAAAGAAAGATTAGTGTTAAACCCCTTGTGAGTGTACTGAGGCAGAGCCTTTGTGATGTGCAAGTGTGGTAGGTGGCAGCTCCGTCCCTCCCAAGGGAGAGGTGTGGCGGCGCAGCCAGGGCGACTGACGCTGGGATTTGGGGATCATAGTTTGATCCACGGCACCGGCTTGCAGATTAACCCAGCACCATGTGACTCTGGGCAATAGCTTGCTTAATCTCCCTGACGGCCCCCAGCGCCTGGAGACCCTTACTGGTGATTCTTCACGCTTTACAAATGTGGATTAATAATAATAGACGTCCCGTCAAATCAGAGATGTGCTATCCTGCCAGCATCCATTCCTCCTTTGTCTCGCCGTCTGGGAAAAATACACACATTCCAACTGCCAACTACACTTATTCATGTGACCCAGGATATAGGCTGCAGGCACCAAATGGTTGAAACTGGCAACTTTCTAAAAGTGACATTTTTTGAATTGTCACTTGAAATCCAACTTCACCATTCAAGAGGGTGTAAAATTCAGTTGCACAAGACACTAAACTTAACACTCCTGTTGACTCCCACTTGAAAGGTATGACTTTAAAAATTAATACAGTAACCCAATGTTTTCCTACGGGAGGTGTTGCAATAGTAAAAAAAGGATTTAACAGTTTTTCCACTACCATAACAAGTCAAAGTTAATAGTGTATGTCCAACTTTTAAAATACAGTGTGTACTGCCCTATGGGTGGTTATGGGTCTATCCTAGGGGTGACTTATATGTATTTAAAATGACGGTTTAGGCATGACAAAAGTGTATTATGCCAGGTCAAAATGCCAGTTCAAACCTGCACACAGGCTGCAATAGCAGGCCTCAAACATGTTTAAAACTGAAGAGGGTGGCACAATGAGTGCTGCAGATCAGCTAGTATTTGATCCAGCAGGGCAAACCATTATACCCCCAAGGAACTGGGTATTGTAACTGACAAGACAAACCTGTTCCTGGAGTATTTGTTTGGACTCACTCTTATTACTTAAATTGGTCCAAAAGATCCAAAAGAATATATGACGTTATTCGCAATGAAATTACTCCGCATACCATCACATCGCAATTTTATGTCCGCAGATACCATGACTCCGCATGTTTTTATATTGATGTAAAGATAACAAAAAATGCATTTAAACATGCAAAAAGTACATTTACAATGCATTTTCTTCAACGTTTGCTTTTTTCAAGTCAAATAGATGCTTTTATTTAAATTTATTCACATATCTTCTGACACGGGATGATGTTAAAAACAGGGGTATTGGGTGGTTAATTGTTTAAAAAAAATACTCACGTACTTGTACGAGATGATGTGAAATACAGTGGTTTTGGGTGGATAAGTAATATTGTGTATGTGATTGTGCGCCTCCCTTTGGTACGAGGAATGTGGTGTGCGATGTGGAGAAGTCATTTTCTGTGCCCTGTTGCCTGCGTGGGGGGGGGGATGCAGGAGAGAGGGAACATGTCACCGAAGAGACTGCAGTGATGTGCTTTTCCCATCTGATATTTTTAGCCCCTTAGTGAGTGGAGTCAGCCCGGGACGCCTGTCTGTCATAGGCGTGCTCTGATATTTCTCAGCCTACAAGTGCTCGCTGCTCTGTGTGCTCTGCGCCGCAGGTCAGGATACAGTGACATAAGCCTGCTACTGTTTCTTGATAGGCATGAGATGGCAGTTTTACGGCCCTCTGCCTTCGGCCTCCTCCCCTGTTTCTATTGATTGTTCTCCAACAGAGCTGGGAGGAGTCTGGACTTTGGTTGATTTTGTGGCTCTTGTGTGTATCTCAGGGCACTCTGATTTCACATGGAGCCCGCTCTGGAAGACTTGTTTTAAAATCATGGTTTGTAAACATTAATCTTAAATTTACTATTTTACCCTGGTGGCGTGTGACGTATGTGGACCGAAGTAAAAGTACGCGGAGTGAAAGTATTTGCGTGAAGTAATTATATGGACTGAAAGTATTTGCTGGAAGAAAGATTGCGGAGTGAAATTATTTGTAGAGTGATAGTATGCGTGGTTAAAGTACTTGTGATAATGAATTCGTTGTGAAGTAGTTTTACCTAAGCTTGCTACTGTTTCTTGATTGGCTTGAGATGGCAGTTTTACGGCTCTCTGCCTTCGGCCTCCTCCCCTGTTTCTATTGATTGTTCTCCGACTGAGCTTGGATGAGTCTGGGCTTTGGTTGATTTTTGTGGCTCTTGTGTGCGTCTCAGTGCAATCTGATTTCACATGGAGCCCGCTCTGGAAGACTTGTTTTAAAATCATGGTTTGTAAACATTAATCTTAAATTTACTATTTTACCCTGGCGGCGTGTGACGTCTGTGGACCGAAGTGAAAGTATTCGGAGCAAAAGTATTTGCATGATGTAATTATTAAGCATGGGCTGAAAATTTGTTCCGCTCGCGAAATTTGCGGATTTTCCGCGATTTCGCAATCCGCAAATCTCGCGAAATTGCGGTAAAATCCGCGAATCAGCGGGATGAATTTTCAACCAAGCACTTACAGGGTTACAGCAGCAGGTGCAAACGTTGAAGCTAATTTTTTGTAACCTTTTACAAAAGGGTTACAAAGAAACTAACTTCAACTTGTGCACCTGCTGCTGTAGGCCTGTAAGTGCTTCCTGGCGCCTCGTTGCCTACTTGCAACTATTCTCTGACCCTGCTCTGACCCTTGAAGTAGGGTTAGAGAATAGTTACAAGTAGGCAATGAGGAGCTTGTCACGAAAATTAAACCTCAACAGGAAGCACTGACAGATATAAAAACAAGCATTTGCAATGCAATAGGTCTCGCATTAGGAAAGTTTGAGCTATTGGTCTTGTAAAGGAGAACTTTTTTTTATTTATGTGTTGGTTTTGAAAATAGTTAAATTAATAGCTTTATCATTTACAAATGCCAATAGTTATAACTTTCGCAAATGTGACACCTATAGCATTTGTAATGCAACATATTTTGTATTTAAGTGACTTAGATGTATTGATATTACAAATTACAATGGCTTTTAATTTTTTAAAATAATTAATACTTAAATAAAAGTGATTTTAATTTATAATGGCAATATCTTAAACTTTTGTAAATACCTTTCATGAAGATTATGTTCAGTGTATTTTATTGTGACGAAAATCCAAGAACTGAAGTGAAATATTAACATCTGTTTCTGACATTTGTAATAAAGCTTGAAACATTGAGAGAACATATTTGAACCAGTTGTTGTTGAATGGTTGCGCAGATTGATGCTGGGGTGGCACTGAGTGGTGCTCTGGTGGTGCTGAGTGGTGCTGTGGTGGTGCTGAGTGATATTGGGATGGTGCTGAGTGATGCTGGGTTGGTGCTGAGTGGTGCTGTGGTGGTGCTGAGTGATGCTGTGGTGGTGCTGAGTGATGCTATGGTGGTGCTGAGTGATGCTGTGGTGGTGCTGAGTGGTGCTGTGGTGGCGCTGAGTGATAATGTGGTGGTGCTGAGTGTTGCTGTGGTGGTGCTAAGTGAGGCTGTGGTGGCACTGAGTGGTGCTGTGGTGGTGCTGAGTGATGCTGTGGTGTTTCTGAGTGATGCTGTGGTGGCGCTGAGTGGTGCTGTGGTAGTGCTGAGTGGTGCTGTGGTGGTGCTGAAAGGTGCTGTGGTGGTGTTGAGTGATGCTGTGGTGGTGCTGAGTGGTGCTGTGGTGGTCCTGAGTGATGCTGTGCTGGTGCTGAGTGATGCTGTGGTGGTGCTGAGTGGTGCTGTGGTAGGGCTGAGTGATAATGTGGTGGTGCTGAGTGATGCTGTGGTGGTGCTGAGTGGTGCTGTGGTGGCGCTGAGTGATAATGTCGTGGTGCTGAGTGTTGCTGTGGTGGTGCTAAGTGGGGCTGTGGTGGCACTGAGTGGTGCTGTGGTGGTGCTGAGTGATGCTGTGGTGTTTCTGAGTGATGCTGTGGTGGCGCTGAGTGGTGCTGTGGTAGTGCTGAGTGGTGCTGTGGTGGTGCTGAAAGGTGCTGTGGTGGTGTTGAGTGATGCTGTGGTGGTGCTGAGTGGTGCTGTGGTGGTCCTGAGTGATGCTGTGCTGGTGCTGAGTGATGCTGTGGTGGTGCTGAGTGGTGCTGTGGTAGGGCTGAGTGATAATGTGGTGGTGCTGAGTGATGCTGTGGTGGTGCTGAGTGGTGCTGTGTGGGGCTGAGTGATGATGTGATTGTGCTGAGTGATAATGTGGTGGTGCTGAGTGATGCTGGGGTAGCGCTGAGTGATGATGTGGTGGTGCACAGGGCAGAAAGCCACAAAAAGCAGTCTAACAAAGGGCAAAAGGGCAGAAAAACAAGGTAAAAACGAGTCTAACAGAGGGCAGAAGGGCACAAAAACCAGTCTAACAGAGGACAGAAGGGCAGAAAAACAAGGGAAAAACGAGTCTAACAGAGGGCTGAAGGGCACCAAAAACGAGTCTAACAGGGGGTAGAAAGGCACAAAAAACGAGTCTAACAGAGGGCAGAAGGGCACAAAAAACGAGTCTAACAGGTGGCAGAAGGGCAGAAAAACAAGGGAAACACGAGTCTAACAGAGGTCAGAAGGGCACAAAAACAAGGGAAAAACGAGTCTAACAGAGGGCAGAAGGGCACAAAAAACGAGTCTAACAGGTGGCAGAATGAATACCGCCCTGCGTGTTTGTCCACGAAGATGCCACCGTTTTGTGCAATACCTCTACTCAACTGGAGTACTTTCTACTGTCTAATAAGTAAGTGCTCCCTCATTGGCTAAATGTATTGGGGCAGATTTACAATAACTGGTGCATCCCCAGGGATGCGCCAGTTATTGTTCGCCGTAGCTCCGCCACCCATGGTCCACGGCATTTACAATGTGGCAAAAATGGCACAGATGCATCACGCATCTGTGCCGTAAAAGCAGCGCATTGCTGAAGCTGCGGGCAAGCACGACGCAGCTCCAGCAATGCTCTGGGGGGCCCCATCTCCCCAATGCTGCGTCAAGCCTTGCGCCTGCTTAAAGCAAGCGCAGGGTTTTGGCACAGCAGTTGGCCTAAAAGTGACTGAGTGAAATCTTGTAGATTTCACTCAGCCACTTGTAGGAGGCGTTCCTGTGCAGGAACGCCCTCCCCTGCGCCGGAACGCCTCCTGATGGCGCAGGGCTTTACAACGTGATGGATCTCTCAGATGCGTCACGTTGTTAATACCCAGCACCATGGCGCATCTTTTGTGCGGTGCAAAAGAGGCGCAAGTGGCTTGTAAATCTGCTCCATAGTGCTTTTACTACACTGTAGCTGCGTAAAGGGCCAGAAGATGTGTCTCCAGTGACCATGTGTGCCTATGCCTGTGTTACAGGCAGACATGGTCACTGGAGACACATCTTCTGGCCCTTTACGCAGCTGCAGTGTAGTAAAAGCACTATACATTTACCCAATGATGGAGCACTTACTGGATTAGCCAGTAGAAAGTACTCAAGGGCAAATCGCAAAAAAATCCGCGATTTCGCTGGAAAATTCACGAATTTGCAGATTTTTTTTGCGATTTCACAGGGAAATCCTCGAATTCGTAAATTTCGCCCATGCTTAGTAATTCTATGGACTGAAAATATTTTCGGGAAGAAAGATTGCGAAGTGAAATTATTTGCGGAGTGATAGTATAGAACCCAATTATCTCAGATTTCGTAAACAGGTAAAAAATTGGCTATTTAACATGTAGCTTCCTCCCCTATGTCCTCCCCTCTCCCTTTGTTGGTTTTTAGCGCCGGGAAACCTACGGGTAGCTGAGCACTTTATCAATTTAAATATAATAATAATAATAATGCATGGTTAAAGTATTTGTGATAATGAATTTGTTGTGAAGAAGTTTTACCCGTCAAGACTCATAAGGACTCACTCCAAGAAGAACTGCTACTCGGCTGCCCTTCCTCCCTTCTGTCAAGCTGCCTTAGTGAAAAGGACTGGTCCTACATCTTGAGTACAAGACCACCAGAGTGA